>NC_036843.1:27765113-27842574 GCF_002910315.2 Salvelinus sp. IW2-2015 | reverse complement strand
GTGTGTGTGTGTGTGTGTGTGTGTGTGTGTGTGTGTGTGTGTGTGTGTGTGTGGCACCAGTAATGACACACAACAGTAATGGAACATATGATATTCCTCTGTCTAACACAATGGAACTCTATTTAATGTGTTTGTTCCAGAGTTTGGTAGTTACCACCCAAACCCACACATTTTGTCAGAGCTCCTACCTTCTGCAGACGTCTCTCCCCTGGCTTACCTCTTTCCTTTGATAAGAATGTTTTCCAATTAAATACAACGTTCCTAATCAAATCAACTACCTATATCCTCTGATGAACATGACTGTGAGACTTTCCAGTGACACTCTCCAACCCAACAGTGTACAGTAACACAGTATACAGAGAGTGAGAGTGACAGAGAGAGAGAGAGAGAAAGAGAGAGAGAGTGTGTGTCTAAATACGTGTATGTGTGTGTAGAATTTGTCAGAGCTCGAACCTTCTGCACTTACACAGCTCTCTTTTTCAAGTCTTGTTCGCAGAGAGCATCTTTATATCAATACTTTATCATCCCAATAACTCTCTATGTTTGACAACCTCTAAACCACTAAAGATATCACACATGTTGACAATGCCATGGTGTGTGTGTGGCCAGGCTGCTGTAATTGAACACACATGTAATTGAGGTGACTTCCAGGATACGTCGAGAACAGCAGTCTTTCACAGCATCTCTCCCTCCCCCTCGTCTCTCTCTCTCTCCCTCTCTTCTCCCCCCTCTTCCTCATCTGTCTGCCCCCTCTCCTCCTCTCTCCATCCTCTTTCTTTCTGTCTCTAGGTAGGGGAGATCAGGGCTCACGCAGCAGAGTGGACGGCTAACGTCTCGGCAGAGTTCAAGGAGACTAGGCGTCGCCTCAGCGTCGAGGTCTACGACAAGTTCCAGCGAGCCGCGTCAATCAAAAGCAAAATGTCATCCGAGCTGGGCCCAAACTCTGACCCCGAGCTCACCCCACCCAAAAGGAAGATGTCCGTCAACTTCACCAATGAATTGGATCGGGAGAAGGAGCCGGTGTCCCCGCCTGTTACCAAAAATGGAAGTCCGATCCTAAATGGGAAGCGGGTGGACCCTAAGAGAGGTGACATTGCTATTACACCTCAAGTAGAGGTCACAACCTTTCACCTCTGACTCTGCTTCAGCACAAGCCACGCCCACCTGGTTACAACAACCAATGGCAGCCATCTTTCAGCACAAAGTGGATGATGTCATTGATAAACAACTGCCCTTATGACGGACTATATAACAATATAACACTATGAATAAATTATGAAGCATTTTGATTTTGAACTACAGCCGAATAACAACATGAATTGTGAACTGTGAACAGATCTTAATGTATCTGAATAGAAGAGTCACGTTTGGGGAGTAAGGTCAGGGCAAATCTGAATTGTCATCCTATTCCCTGTATAGTGTTCTACTTAATGGCCATAACCTCATAGGGTTCTGGTCAAAAGCAGTCAACTATATAGGAAATAGGGTATAATTTAGGACATATAGCCTTAGTTTATGTATACAATTTATTATGTTGCCAATGTATGAGGAATATTAGTGAGTACTAGTATGTCTCTATGCCTTGAGTCAGAGTATGGTTCGGTTCTATAGGGTTCTAAAGGGTTCTAAAGGGTTCCAAGAGGGAACCTTTCCCTGACTGTTAACCAGAACCGGACCGCTCAGGGGGTTTTTTCTACTGAAGGAACCACAGCGGTGCCTTAGTCCCTTTCTACCATGTGAATGAACAGACGATGCTTTCTCTTGTCGATCATAACGCTCACTCTTGTCATTTAAAACAACCAGACAGTTTGTCTGTAAAACTAGGTGGCTGTAGTCCTCCGAGCTGCTCTAGGGATGCTGGGAGTTTGGAACATCAAATGGATGCTCCACTCCACTAGGACTGTTTCAGGACAGACATTTTAACATTGAAAAAAACGAGGCTTATGTCTTTAGACATAAGTGCCAATTATTTGCGTTGTCAAAATGTCCTACTACAGTACATACAACATCAATGTGAACCAAAACTCACCCTCGCCATAATGACAAAAAATGTCTGCCTTGCCACAACACATTTCCTAAATTGGCAGTTCTGTTCAACATTATATTGTCGTATTCAGAGCAAATGCCAAATCTGAAGGAGATAAAAATGATAATGAATTTGGTGGGTGCTTATATTTGTTGTCCTATGTACAAGTGTATATTCATTGGAAATGTGTTTTTTGCATATTTTCCTGAGACAGCCTCAGATAGTGGGGTAACAGCCAGGGTCTGCCATAATCAACAGAAACCCTTGAGCAATTAGGATTAAGTGCCTTGCTCAAGGTCACGTCAACTGATTTATTACCTAGTCAGCTCTGGGATTCAAACTAGCAACTTTTCAGTTACTGGCTCAACGCTCTAACCGCAAGGCTACCTGCCGCCCTAAGATGAGGGTGTGGCGGTTGACTGTTAAGATACCTGCTGTGTTCAGACTGTAAAATCAGATCTCTATATCATGTCTTCCTCCGTAAGGAGGTGAGGGAAGTAGATCCACATGGTTCATCAATCTGTTCAATGTCTCCGCTAGCTCTCAGCCACCGCTCGTCTCAGCATATTCAATTACGATTTATTTGTTATCACATGACTATCTGTCTTTTCATATGATATATTATCTTACAGCAGACCGTTTTATGTTCAATCTAAGGTATGTTTGATTGAAACCATAGTGGGGTATTTGAGAAGGAGGAGGAGGAGGAGGAGGAGGAGGAGGAGGGGTTTGACCTAGCTAGTGAGAGCTAGCCATCGTGCAGTGACGTCACCCGCCCGGAGATCTAGTCAACTGTCGCTCGCAGACAAGCTGGTCGGCTTCTGGCTCTGTCAGTAACACTGTTGACCTGAGTGCATAAGTGTTGTTGTGGGTTTGAGTCGTACAGGGATGAACTCAGTTACATTGAATTGGATGTGTTGCAGACGGATACACAGGCCAGATGACTTTGAATGTTACTTGAAACGTTACAAACGGACAAAGAGCTGATGAAACACAATTTTTTACAGGCAAAACACACCAACACATGAAATCATTCAGCATTACACGCACACTCACAAACACAGACCTGAGGGTTCTCTCTCACAACACCCTGTGTACACCTGCCATTCAACATGCACTTTTATTTTACCGCCCGTGTTTAAAGTTACAACATTTTTATTGTTTTCACAGCTAACTCTTTCACCATGAAGGCTTTCGTATCGTCGTTCTGCGGAGATAAACTGTGACTGTTCTCTTCATAGCGATGCTGCTGCCTGTCTGGCGCGCAGTCCACAGACATGTTGTATTCATTAGCGCCAGTGTGAAACCACGGCTACCGTTCCAATGTCCACGCTTGCATCCCACCTAGAATGTAAGCTTAATAAGTAGCAGGCTAGATGCTAAAGTGGATATTGGAACAGATCCTGTATGTGAAATCCCTGACACGAATACTATCATTTCAGAGAGCGCTACTATCTCTGACTGAACACCATTTAGTTATTAGGTATTAGAGAGATATACAGACCTGCTATCTTAATTTGATTGGTCTGACGTCGCTGATCATTTTCCTGTGCAGCAGGAAATGCTAATTATAGTGTATTCAAGGTTTAAGGTCTAAAGTTTGGAATTTCCACTTTAAAATAAGGTGAAGCAGTCCTCTAAAGACACAAAAGACAATAATACAAGAAACAACACTTCTATTGCCTCTCCCTCTACGATACGCACTCCCGGTTTGGTTTGGAGCGAGTAGTTGCATTCCGCTTTGCTCCACAGGTAGTATTACAGGTAGTATTACATTTCATTTCATTACAGTACAACAGTTTGATTTGTTTGATCTTAGCTGGCTACATAGCCGTCTTTGTATCCAAGATAATTGTGTAGTCTAGAGTAATTGTCGAGGTTACCTAGCCAGTTAGAGGTTACCTAGCCAGCTACACTTTCAAACAAAGTCAACAGTCGAACGCAGCCACTTGCTAGTAGCCTATTTCACCAGCCAGCAGACGTATATCATTTTAGTCAATAAGTATTTTTTGCAACGTAAGCTTAACTTTCTGAACATTCGAGACGTGTAGTCCACTTGTCATTCCAATCTCCTTTGCATTAGCGTAGCCTCTTCTGTAAGCCTGTCAACTATGTGTCTGCTATCCCTGTTCTCTCCTCTCTGCACAGACCATACAAACGCTTCACCCGCGTGGCCGCTGCTACTCTAACCTGGTGGTCCACGCGCACGACCCACGTTGAGTTCCAGGTCTCAGCAGCCTCTGGAACTGCCGATCTGCGGCCCAACAAGGCGTTCATCTCAGCCTATGTCCCTCCAGTCCCTGACTTCTTGCACTGACGGAAACATGGATTACCACTGATAACACTGCTACTTCACTGCTCTTCCTCGTCTGCCCACGTGTTCTCGCACACCCGAGAGCTTCTGGCAGCGGTGGTGGCACTGGATCCTCATCTCTCCCAAGTGACATTCTCTCTTTCTCCCCTGACCCATCTGTCTATCGCCTCCTTTGAATTCCATGCTGTCACATTACCAGCCTTTCAAGCTTACATCCTTATCATTATCGCCCTCCAGGTTCCTTGGAGAGTTCATCAATGAGCTGACGCCCTGATAAGTTCCTTTCTGAGGATGTCACCTCTCACAGTTCTGGTGCTTTAACCTCCCCACGTCTACCTTTGACTCATTCCCTCGCCTCCTTCTTTCCATCTCTCCTCTTTTGACCTCACCCTCTTCACCTTCCCCCCCTACTCACAAGGCAGCAATACGCTTGACCTCATCTTTACTAGATGCTTGTCTTCCACAATCTCATTGCAACTCCCTCCAAGTCTCTGAACACTACCTTGTATCCTTTTCCCTCTCGCTCTCATCCAACACTTCCACACTGCCCCTACTCGGATGGTATCGCGCCGTCCCAACCTTCGCTCTCTCTCCCCCGCTACTCTCTCCTCTTCCATCCTATCATCTCTTCCCTCTGCTCCAAACCTTCCAACCTATCTCCTGATTCTGCCTCCTCAACCCTCCTCTCCTCCCTTTCGCATCCTTTGACTCTCTATGTCCCTATCCTCCAGGCCGGCTCGGTCCTCCCCTCCTGCTCCGTGGCTCGACATCATTGCGAGCTCACAGAACAGGGCTCCGGGCAGCGAGCGGAAATGAGGAAAACTCGCCTCCCTGCGGACCTGGCATCCTTCACTCCCTCCTCTCTACATTCTCCTCTTCTGTCTCTGCTGCTAAAGCCAATTTCTACCACTCTAAATTCCAAGCATCTGCCTCTAACCCTAGGAAGCTCTTTGCCACCTTCTCCTCCCTCCTGATCCTCCTCCCCTCCTCCCCCCTCCTTCCTCTCTGCTGATGACTTCGTCAACCATTTTGAAAAGAAGGTCGACGACATCCGATCCTCGTTTGCTAAGTCAAAGACACCGCTGGTTCTGCTCACACTGCCCTACCCTGTGCTTTGACCTCTTTCTCCCCTCTCTCCAGATGAAATCTCGCGTCTTGTGACGGCCGCCCAACAACCTGCCCGCTTGACCCTATCCCCTCCTCTCTTCTCCAGACCATTCCGGAGACCTTCTCCCTTACCTCACCTCGCTCATCAACTCTCCTTGACCGCTGGCTACGTCCCTTCGTCTTCAAGAGAGCGAGAGTTGCACCCCTTCTGAAAAAACTACACTCGATCCCTCCGATGTCAACAACTAACAGACCAGTATCCTTCTTTCTTTTCTCTCCAAAACTCTTGAACGTGCCGTCCTTTGCCAGCTCTCCTGCTATCTCTCTCAGAATGACCTTCTTGATCCAAATCAGTCAGGTTTCAAGACTAGTCATTCAACTGAGACTGCTCTTCTCTGTGTCACGGAGGCGCTCCGCACTGCTAAAGCTAACTCCTCTCTCTCTGCTCTCATCCTTCTAGACCTATCGGCTGCCTTTGATACTGTGAACCATCAGATCCTCCTCTCCACCCTCTCCGAGCTGGGGCATCTCCGGCGCGCCCACGCTTGGATTCGTCCTACCTGACAGGTCCCGCTCTACCAGTGGCGTGGCGAGAATCTGTCTCCCACACGTGCTCTCACCACTGGTGTCCCCCAGGGCTCTGTTCTAGGCCCTCTCCTATTCTCGCTATACACCAAGTCACTTGGCTCTGTCATATCCTCACATGGTCCTCCTATCATTGCTATGCAGACGGCACACAATAATCTTCTCCTTTCCCCCTCTGATAACCAGGTGGTGAATCGCATCTCTGCATGTCTGCAGACATATCAGTGTGGATGACGGACACCACCTCAAGCTGAACCTCGGCAAGACGAGCTGCTCTTCCTCCGGGGAAGACTGCCCGTTCCATGATCTCGCCATCACGGTTGACAACTCCATTGTGTCCTCCTCCCAGAGTGCTAAGAACCTTGGCGTGATCCTGGACAACACCACTGTCGTCTCAACTAACATCAAGCGGTGACCCGTTCCTGTAGGTTCATGCTCTACAACATTCGCAGAGTACGACCCTGCCTCACGCAGGAAGCGGCGCAGGTCCTAATCCAGGCACTTGTCATCTCCCGTCTGGATACTGCAACTCGCTGTTGGCTGGGCTCCCTGCCTGTGCCATTAAACCCTACAACTCATCCAGAACGCCGCAGCCCGTCTGGTGTTCAACTTCCCAAGTCTCTCACGTCACCCCGCTCCTCCGCTCTCTCCACTGGCTTCCAGTTGAAGCTCCATCCGTTACAAGACCATGGTGCTTGCCTACGGAGCTGTGAGGGAACGGCACCTCCGTACCTTCAGGCCCTGATCAGGCCCTACACCCAAACAAGGGCACTGCGTTCATCCACCTCTGGCCTGCTCGCCTCCCTACCTCTGAGGAAGTACAGTTCCCGCTCAGCCCAGTCAAAACTGTTCGCTGCTCTGGCACCCCAATGGTGGAACAAACTCCCTCACGACGCCAGGTCAGCGGAGTCAATCACCACCTTCCGGAGACACCTGAAACCCCACCCTCTAAGGAATACCTGATAGGATAAAGTAATCCTTCTAACCCCCCCCCCCTTAAAAGAGTTAGATGCACTATTGTAAAGTGGTTGTTCCACTGGATATCATAAGGTGAATGCACCAATTTGTAAGTCGCTCTGGATAAGAGCGTCTGCTAAATGACTTAAATGTAAATGTAAATGTAAAATGTCAGACTTGATTTGCCCTAATGAAAAATGTATCAATCCCTACAAAAATGTCCATTAATTGTAATCCACATAATTCCCAATTCCTGCTGTGAGAAGCAGGTGTAACAGTTAAACTTTAGTCCGTCCCCTCGCGCCCTGACCCAGGCGCGAACCAGGGACCCTCTGCACACATCAACAACAGTCACCCACGAAGCATCGTTACCCATTGCTCCACAAAAGCCGCGGCCCTCGCAGAGCAAGGGGAACCACTACTTCAACCGATTGAAACGCTATTAGCGCGCACCACCGCTAACTAGCTAGCCATTTCACATCCGTTACACAGGGTAAAATCGAGAGTGCATCTATAGGAGAGTGGTTAGGGGGATAGAGAACAATAAAGTACTGTAATAACATGGGTCGTGTCTGAATACCCATACTTGCATTGTAAATACTGTAGTATGCTTTTTGGGTATGAGGAAATAGAACGTTTTATAGTATTTGAGATTTCGAAAAATGAGTATGCTTTAATAAATGCCAGGGTGTCATACTAATTTCGTGCTTTTCATTAAGTAGAATTCGCTGCACATTAGTGAGGAAGAGAATAGAATTTTCCCGACTCACGTGTGTTTGACCACAGCTGATAATCAGAATAATAGAGGACGCGCGCTACATAAATGAACAAATGGCGGGGAACAAGGAATTAGATGACGTCGTCTCGGTATGTTATTTGTTGCTTAATGCATATGTTTTTACTAAACAGCATGTTCTTAATAGTATGTACTACTAGTATTAGTACACGGTATGTCGTTTTAGTAAGTAGTAGGCAAGATTTAGGACACAGCCATGGTCTTACAAGCCTGGGGAGAAGTACAACGGAACGTTTAGGTCATTCAGGTCCTGACGATGTGTTGCTTGTTGTGTCCACGGCAGTGCCATAGTAGTGGCTTGGTCTGTCTGTCTTTGCCTTTTCTCTGTCTGTGTTACTTTCAGGCCTGGGTCCAATATGCATTTGTTTTGTTCCAAATACTTGAGGTGCATTTGATTTATCATGGCTAGCACGCAGAGTTTGCACTTGGGACTATTCCATTGGTTCCATTGGGCTGGACTAGCCCTTTCAGAGACACTAACTAGCTTTAGCGCCTATTTCCGATAGTATCTTCTGGCAGGAAGAGTTTTGTTAAGAGGCCCGACACTTGCTCTAAACGTTAACATGAATTGCTTGTGGTACGGTTTTGGAAACATAGGTAAAGAATTTTTCATAACAGCGAGAAATAATTGCCAAAAACTAAAGGTTAAATTACTACACACCTTTATAGGGATAGGGTTCCCGCACTTATATCCATGTTACAGCGCTTGTTTATGGAAGAAAAAAAGAGTTGACTACCTGTGCTTATTAGCTATCTGTTTCCCCGAACACCTTTGTCTAAAAGGAAGACAGAAACCATAAACGTGTTGTCAATGAAAAATACTGTCGGCTGCAACTGTGTTAAAACCAGTTAAAATACTCTACAAAAAGTGTATATTTAGCATTTTTGTGAAATTATTTTGTTGTGATATGAAAGTAGCTTTATTATTTCCTGAACTGTACCGCAATTGAGAATCGATTCACATTTAGATGAAGTATTTGGTTGTTTTGGCTTCCAGAGCCAATTCGCCCTTTAAACAGAACATGAAAGGTCCTTGGACTATAAGGAGGAACGTTAGGCTCCTTATAGTCCATTATTGGGCTAGGGCCAGACAAGCTAAATCAAGCGCATATGAAATGTGTATTTGGCCCATGTCTGGCTATTATTACAGTATCATTAGCGTTGACTCTAACATGGGTTACTGATGGCTATTAATTAACATGTATGAACTGTTATTAACTCAATGCATGGACGGTATTCTGCAAATACAACACCAGATATGTTAAGTCTTTTATGATTGTTAATGTTTGTTTTATTTGGGACAATTCTACGCTGTTGGCGCTCTGGCTGTTCGGCCCAGACTTTGTCATCCAGAGATAAACGTTCATTCTGAAAAAAATGTCTATACGCTATGTAACTGATTTCTTTCTTTTTGATATATCTAATGACTTGAAAATATACATTATTCTCAATTCTTCTGTTTACTGCCTCATTCAAAAACACTCACCAGCCAGCCATATGACTTCTATTGATATGACTTGTGGTCCAACTGGACAGGGGTTTTGGTCAATTAGACAACATAACTGACGTTTCATGTGGATGAGTATGTCATGGTTGCTTCATTATCATTTTACAACGATAGTTCACCTCAAAATATAATGGAATCAGATGGTGCCTGCCCAACTTTCCCCTTCATTGGTATGAAGCCTGCATAATTCTCCTGTTACAGTATCTACACAACAGATAGCATGGGATATGGACTCTAGACCATATTTTTTGAGGTATGATAAGTTGTGACAGGGTTTCGTTTCGGGGTGGACTATCACTTTAATCTGATGATGAGAGCGGAGAGACACCCCTAACTAAGTCTCTGGTTGGGACATACTGTCCTCAGAACGGGCCATTTGGAGTGTGAGGTGATGTTATGTAAGCTGGACTGGGTGGCCAAAGTCAACAGACAGACAGACGGTATGCAGACAGATATTACCGTCCCAGGCTTCAGATACAGCAGCCCATGGATATTATTCCATCAACCTACTACACACAGGCAGGCACGGATTCACACAGAGCATCAGGGTCAATTCCATTTTGAATTCCAGTCCATTCAGGAAGTACACTGAAATTCCAATTATCTTCAATGCTTTTCAATGAGGAACGTTTTGGAATTAGTGTTTACTTTCTGAATAGACTGGAATTTAAATGAAATTGACCCCAGCCCTGCACATCATACAGCACAGATATGCATGGCAGTGTGAGAGAGCAGAGGATGTTATTGTACCAACCTAGTTCCCACAGTGGTATCACTGCATAACAATCACTCAGCTGGCTGAATCTGTTTGTAGAAAAGTTATTATAACCTACAGTTGATGTCGGAAGTTTACATACACTTTAGTCAACTACATTTAAACTCAGTTCTTCACAATTCATGACATTTAATCCTAGTACAAATTCCCTGTCTTAGGTCAGTTAGGATCACCACTTTATTTTAAGAAAGTAAAATGTCAGAATAATAGTAGAGAGAATTATTTATTTCAGATTTTATTTATTTCATCGCATTCCATTTTGCCACAACTTTGGAAGTATGCTTGGGGTCATTGTCCATTTGGAAGACCTATCTGCGACCAAGCTTTAATTTCCTGACTGATGTCTTGAGATGTTGCTTCAATATATCCACATAATTTTCCGTCCTCATGATGCCATCTATTTTGTGAAGTGCACCAGTCGCTCCTGTAGCAAATCACCCCCACAACGTGATGCTGGCACACCCGTGCTTCACAGATTGTGTTCTTCGGCTTGCAAGCCTCCCCCTTTTTCCTCCAAACATAACGACGGTCTTTATGGCCAAAAGGTTATATTTTTGTTTCATCAGACCAGAGGACATTTCCCCAAAAAGTACAATTTTCGTCCCCATGTGCAGTTGCAACCTGTAGTCTGGCTTTTTTATGGCGGTTTTGGAGCAGTGGCTTCTTCCTTGCTGAGCGGCCTTTCAGGTGGTGTTGATATAGGACTCGTTTTACTGTGGATATAGATACTTTTGTACCTGTTTCCTCCAGCATCTTCACAAGGTCCTTTGCTGTTGTTCTGGGATTGATTTGCACTTTTCGCACCAAAGTACGTTCAACTCTAGGTGACAGAACGCGTCTCCTTCCTGAGCAGTATGACGGCTGTGTGGTCCCATGGTGTTTATACTTGCYTACTATTGTTTGTACAGATGAACGTGGTACTTTCAGGCGTTTGGAAATTTCTCCCAAGGATGAACCAGACTTCTGAGGTCTTGGCTGATTTCTTTAGATTTTCCCATGATGTCAAGCAAAGAGGCACTGAGTTTGAAGGTAGGTCTTGAAATACATCCACAGGTACACCTACAATTGACTGAAATGATGTCAATTAGCCTAGCAGAAGCTTCTAAAACCATGACATAATTTTCTGGAATTTTCCAAACTGTTTGAAGGCACAGTCAACTTAGTGTATGTAAACTTCTGACACACTGGAATTGTGATACAGGGAGTTATAAGTGAAATAATCTGTCTGTAAACAATTGTTGGGAAAATTACTTGTCATGCACAAAGTAGATGTCCTAACCGACTTGCCAAAACTATAGTTTGTTAACAAGAAATTTGTGGAGTGGTTGAAAAACGAGTTTTAATGACTCCAACCTAAGTGTATGTAAACTTCCGACTTCAACTGTACATATGTGACAGGAAATAAATAGACTACTGTCTGACCTGAAGCCATTACCCTTTACATCGGTGGGAATTGGCCTATATGGATAGAGATAAATTGAAATGTTTCTTACAGACGAAATATGAAAAGCATATGCATAAACATTGTAACAATTGAAAGGTAACAATTTGGATATTATATGAAAATTATTAGACCAAAGTTGAGGACACAACAGTTCAAATGACAAGACTGAATCCAAACATTACACTGTTGATTTTATGTGCATTTTACATTTACTGTACTTTACTGTATTCATTTGTTGATAACGAAATCTGAAAATACTCTGGATACATTCAGTAATATGATAAGAGTATTATTGGACATTTGTTGGGTAGGTGCAACATAAGACAAAAAAATGACAAGGATTTGAGTGAGAGGACTAACTGGTATCTCCAAGTGGCCACACACCTCTCCAAAGTGTGCACAGTTCCTAAGTAATTTCAATGCACTTTTCTAACTCAAAGAAGAGTGTTCAACTATATGGTGCTTTTTTTTATCTCTCCTAGCTGTGCCGTTGAGGAACTAGAGCAAGTACACTGGTAGTTGTTTTGTTTGGGACACAACCCTGCATCCCCGCCCTCACACAATTACTATTGTTAACGCAATCCAAAAACTGCCTATTATAAATCACAATCGGAGTCAGGTGGGCATCATTTGGCAGCTTGTTCTATTGCTAACATGACTAGCTAAGTTATAAAATGTTCGGCTTTCACAGGGCAATTCAGAGATCCGGGTCGTCATTTTGGTGCACATAGAAAGGAGCCATGTGTCAGGTTCCGCGGAAGGAGAAACAGCTCAGCGGAAGAGAGTGGACAAGTCTGGTGTGATCCACTGGGTTTGTCATCTACCCCCCCACAAGACTGTCTTAGCCCGCTTAGCTAAAGTTTGTGCATTCTTTTTTTGGGGGGGCATTTCAACACGTGCTGTTTTATACTATTCTACACATTTTGCCATGCAGCAGAGAGACAAATGTGCTTTTTTTTATAGCTCATCTCTGCTATTCATCATATTTTGCTATGAGTATGAGAGAACATTTTGCAGTTTAAAAGCTAATTTCCTGCTACTCTACACACTTTGCCATAAGGCTGAGAGTTTTAAAATAAATGTCAAGGGAAAATTGCACTTCTTAAAGTTAATATTCGGTTAACTCATAACTCATATATTCGTTTTTGTGGTCAAAGCATAAATTGGAGAAGAAAAGAAAACACTTCAAAACCCACCTCAAACTTGTATCTCAAAAATGCTTGCTATTTCCTCATAGAGGATGATGTCATCCTCCTGAGGAGGATGAGCTGGCCAATCAGTGTTCTACTCACATTGATATTTTTAATGACCGGTATGGTCACCATTGCAAAACAGAAAACACAGAAAAAAAGCTGCTTTTTAACCTTACAGTGCCTTCAGAAATTATTCACACCCCTTGACTTATTCCACATTTTGTTGTGTTACAGCCTGAATTTAAAATTGATTAAATTGAGATTTTGTGTCACTGGCCTACCCCATAATATCAAAGTGGAATCATGTTTTTAGAATTGTTTACTAATTAATTAAAAATGAAAAGCTGAAATGTCTTGATTCAATAAGTATTCAACCCCTTTGTTATAGGAAGCCTAAAGAAGAGCACTTATTGGTAGATGGGTAAAACAAAAAAAAGCAGACATTGAATATCCCTTTGAGCATGGTGAAGTTATTAATTACACTTTGGATGGTGCATCAATACACCAAGTCACTACAAAGATACATGCGTGATTCCTAACTCAGTTGCCGGAGAGGAAGGAAACCGCTCAGAGATTTCACCATGAGGCCAATGGTGACTTTAAAACAGTTACAGAGTTTGCTGGCTGTGATTGGAGAAAACTGAGGATGGATCAACAACATTGTAATGACTCCACAATACTAACCTAAATGACAGAGTGAAATGTCCTGAATACAAAGCGTTATGTTTGGGGCAAATCCAACACAAGACATCACTGAGTACCACTCTTCATATTTTCAAACATGGTGGTGGCTAGCTTAAATGTTCCTGAGTGCAGTGGTGTAAAGTACTTAAGTTAAAATACAGGTGGACAGTTGCTTTAAAGCTACTTTTCTGCAATTCTACACATCTTGCCATTGCTTATTACGTGTTCATGTGCTATCTGAGGAGTCCCCAACCTCTTAGAGATGCACTTTGTAAAAATCTGGCATTTCCTGGTTGCTAAAATAATTTCCGGTTATGTGACAAAATAAGCAAGGATAATGTAAGAGAATCATTGTACCATCTAAACCGCTGCTAAATATATTTTTCATAACCAAAAATATTGTATTTTCAGCTGTTCGAAGCTGGTGTACAAAACCGAAAGTAAAAGACGCAAAAAACAAAACTTGGAAATGGGAAGCATAGAAATAACGTACATAGAACAGATCTACCGCTTCTTAGACTTGCTTTCAATGAGAATGACAGATCTATTACTATGTAAATTTGGTCAGGTCGCCCAAAAGGTTACATATTGCAGCTTTCATTTACAGCATTTCCCTCACTCAGACAACAAAAAAATGTGCAAAAGTTTCTCAATTAGCGGGAAGGATGGGGGCAAATTCTTGTCACGTGTGGTGCTCAAGAACAGTTGTCAGTCAAAACCCATACAAAGCTGTGAAGCGCAGAGCCTATGGTCTGATGCCATGTACAGCATGTTACTGTACAGCCACTGCGTTCAAATTTAGGTGCTTATCAATGCCCAAATCTTCCATTTTCAACCTATACAGTGGCTTATTAAAGTATTCACCCCCCTTAGCATTTTTCCTATTTTGTTGCCTTACAACCTGGAATTAAAGTAGATTTTTGGGGGGGTTTGTATCATTTGATTTACACAACATGCCTACCACTTTGAAGATGCAAAATATTTTTTATTGTGAAACAAACAAGAAATAACACAAAAAAACTGAAAACTTGAGCGTGCATAACTATTCACCCCCCCAAAGTCAATACTTCGTAGAGCCACCGTTTGCAGCAATTACAGATGCAAGTCTCTTGGGGTATGTCTTATTGTGAATTTTTCAGTACATACAGTGGGGCAAAAAAGTATTTAGTCAGCCACCAATTGTGCAAGTTCTCCCACTTAAAAAGATGAGAGAGGCCTGTAATTTTCATCATAAGTACACTTCAAGGTTTTCACACACTGTTGCTGGTATTTTGGCCCATTCCTCCATGCAGATCTCCTCTAGAACAGTGATGTTTTGGGGCTGTTGCTGGGCAACACGGACTTTCAACTCATTGTAACGACGTGCGCTGAGAGTCCGGAAGCAAGTTCAGGGAGTGTTTTAATAAATAAAATAAACACAAAACACAAAACAACGCATCAACATGAAAACAGAGTCAATAACACCTGAGGAAAGAACCAAAGGGGAGTGACATATATAGGGAAGATAATCAAGGAGGTGATGGAGTCCAGGTGAGTGTCATGAAGCGCAGGTGCGCGAGACGATGGTGACAGGTGTGCGGGATAATCAGCAGCCTGATGACCTAGAGGACGGAGAGGGGAGTAGACGTGACACATGTATTTAGACTTGCCCGCATTGAGAACAAGTTTTAATCCAACCAAGGCTTTCTGTAAGGTAACAAGGTCCGATTGCAGCTCTAACATAGCCTGGTCAACAGGCCAATGGCATACATAACAGTGTTGTCTGCATACAGATGAATATTACAAGTTTTAACAGATATTATTTATATAAATAGTAATGAGAACATGTCCCAGTACCGACCCCTGCGGTACACCTTTTGTAATATCCAGGAAACTAGACTTAACACCATCAGAGATCACACATTGAGTCCTGTCTGACAGATACTTTTCAAACCACTTGCAAGAAGTGGCAGCTTCATTAAAGTCAACTGGCACCTTCATTAAATAGTACCCGCAAAACACCAGTCTCAATGTCAACAGCAAAGAGGCGACTCTGGGATGCTGGCCCTTGGCAGATGGAAGAAATCCTGTGATATCCTTCACCGTAGCCTCTGGGTGTCACAGGGTTTTTGCTCCAGGAACTGAGGTGTGCCTCACCATGGAGCTACCAATGATGATGGCTGGAAGGTGAGTGGCCATGGACGACCAGCCTTTACTGTGCCTCCTTGAGGACCGACAGGAGATGGGGGACGGAGGACCAGAGGGGAGGCTGGAACCTCAGACACCCTCGAGGCCTGATGTGAGAGTGCACCCGGGGGGTACGGCATGTGGTAGAAACCCCCTGAGCTGGACCCTGAGGAGACAGGGTAGAGGATGAAGGAGCAGGAACCTCTGGAATCAGATGGGCAAAACTGTTGGTCAGCAGGATGTGATTCCCCCAAAGCCCTTTCAGCCCCATTCACCAAAGACCGCTGCCTTGCGCTGGGCTTACGCTGTGTGACGTGCCTCCACTGGGATGCAGGATCGATAACCGTGGCGTCGGCCAGCTCCTCATAAAGCATTCTTGCACCATTATTCTCCATGGGGTGTGGGGAGGGGGGGGTCAGGGATGGGAACTACCCAGGATACATTGCAATATCTCATCCACCTCTGGCCTGCTCGCCTCCCTACCTCTGAGGAAGTACAGCTCCCGCTCAGCCCAGTCAAAACTGTTCGCTGCTCTGGCACCCCAATGGTGGAACAAACTCCCCCACGACGCCAGGTCAGCGGAGTCAATCACCACCTTCCGGAAACACCTGAAACCCCACCTCTTTAAGGAATACCTAGGATAGGATAAAGTAATCCTTCTAACCCCCCCCCCCCCCCCCCCCCCCTTAAAAGAGTTAGATGCACTATGTAAAGTGGTTGTTCCACTGATATCATAAGGTGAATGCACCAACTTGTAAGTCGTTCTGTAAGGCGTCTGCTAAATGCTTAATGTAATGTCTCTGAAGGTGGTAGTCGCCAATCTGGAAAAAGTCAGTTTCCCCGCAGATATTGGTAGACACCTTTTAGAAAAAGTCTTGTTAAAATTCACGCAAATAAAATAGCTTCGTGAGGAATCAGAAAAAATCTATCAATCCGCACAGGGTGATAGTTAGATTGAATCACACAGTTTGTACGATCACCACAGTTATAGGCAGCAAGCCAGAACCCAACCACCGACTAGAAAACAGCCAGCTCTAGGACCCACAATAAACGCAGCCAAGGACAAAAACTGTCCGGCAATTATAACAGCAAGGAGAGAGCGGTGACTTACTCAATGGGGGGTGAGGGAACGTATGGCGGATGGTTGGAAATGGCGGTGAGTAGTATGGAGGAAATGGAGAAAAAGGTTAGAGAAGCAACAGCTGTGCTGGAATGCGATCAATATGGCTGAAAGTTCTGATGATATGGAGCAGGAGGATGAGGGTCAAGGATCTGAATGGTCGGTAGTGGAAAGACTCAGGAAGAAGAGAGATCATGATACAGAAAGACACAGGAAGAAGAGAAGCCATGACACAGAAAGACACAGGAAGAAGAGAGATCATGATACAGAAAGACACAGAAGAAGAGAAGCCATGACACAGAAAGACCACAGGAAGAAGAGAGATCATGATACAGAAAGACACAGGAAGAAGAGAAGCCATGACACAGAAAGACACAGGAAGAAGAGAAGCCATGACACAGAAAGCAGTGGAGAGGATGTAGTTTCCAGTAAAACTGGGATTAATCTTAGAAATACCAGGATGTATTACTGACTACTGTTCTGTGTTCTCGGATGTCCCTGTATGGGATGCTGCTCTACGTTCTAATGTTCTCAGACGCCACTGTACGTAATGTTCTCTCAACGACAGCGGTCCGTGCTTTGGTTTAGTTTTCCTGGTACTGTTTCCAAATGCTAACGTTTTAGCAATTCGTGGCCCAAATCCCATTCAAGTCATGGGCCTGATATTAGCATTTTAATGCGCATCATGTCCAAATGATCCAGAACTATCATAAATGTATTAGGAAGCTAAAAAAGTCACTTATAGATGATTTGAATGTGATGCGTGAAAAATGCTGATATTGGTTCCATGACTTGAATGGGATTTGTGCCACAAATGCTAACAATCAATAAATCAATCAAATGTATTTCAGAAAGAAATCCCTTTTTACATCAGCAGTTGTCACAAAGTGCTTATTTATTATTTATTTAACTAGGCAGGTCAGTTAAGAACAAATTCTTATTTACAATGACGGCCAACCCCAGACGATGCTGGGGCAATTGTGCGCTGCCCTATTGGACTCCCAATCACAGCCGGTTGTGATACAGCCTGGAATCGAACCAGGGTCTGTAGTGATGCCTTTAGCACTGAGATGCAGTGCTGCGCCACTTGGGAGCCTTATATAGATACGCAGACTAAAATCCCCAAAAGCATGCATTAGAGATTTAGAAGCACAGTAGCTAGGAAAAACACCCTAAAAAGACAGGAACCTAAGACAAAACCTAGAGAGGAACCAGGCTCAGAGGAGTGGCCAGTCTTCTTATCTGTGCCGGGTGGAGATAAGAGTACATGGCCATTAAATAAGGCCAGATCGCTCTTGCCAAAACGTTAGCCTGTGGAAACAGTTAGCCTGCATGTGGAAACTAAAGCAAAGCATGGATTTCTGTCATAGCTTATCCATAGACTACCTGCAGGGTAAAGAAACCAATACGTAATTTTGTAAATTGGAGGGTGAATTATCCACTGCTTAATTTGAGTCGGATGCTGCCGGAACAGGATCCAGCACCTCTCCGTTTTGGACTGTTTTGTTCTGGAACCTATTTGGTAACTCTCGTGGCATGAACATTTATTTTAAATGTTTTCAATGTAAAAATTCAAATAAAAAAGTTGAAAGTTCACTCGAGTTGCCCCATCGTTAATTCTCCTGCCCCAACAAAAAAAACGCAATGTGAAAAATTCGATTTTCTGCCGGGTTACTGGTTAATATATTCTAAGAGTTGATTCGGGATCGGCGGCCCGGGTTTATGGTTTGCGCAACATTGTAACCTGTGTGAGACCAACGGGTGGCTGTGGCTTTGTGAGACATGCGCCTCTATCTCTCACATAGCTAGAATGAGCAGGGGCGAAAATCTGATATCAACCTTGGAGGGGACAATTACATTAAATTTTCTCAAGAGCAATTCCTGAGGGGGACATCAAAAGTAGTGCTATAACACATAGCCTACGTTGTAATATGTTAAATGTATATTGAGGAACCATAATCACTACTACTGGATAATTGATAGGTACAGTAGTTAACTGAAGGGTTTTCCCAACTTGTTCAAATGTTTAAATCATTATAATACTACTACTAATAATAGTTATAGCAGTGCTCCTTACCAGTCCAGTATGTATGCAGGTATTCGTACTTACAAACAGCAATATCAAGAAAGGCCAGTAGGTGACAATGGTACTGTACACTGTATGGGTGTAGTTTTCATAAATACAATGAACATGGTGCGATCACATCTAAAAGAATCTCCATTGAGAACCATCACAAAGTTGGTCTCCGTATTGAATTGACCTTTTAATTAGACTTTTTCTGATACATTTATATAGTCATTAAATATCTGCCACTGGCCTAAGTCTACTACAATAGCTTTACAATAACAAAAAGCTTAAAATAAGTACAGTTCTAAAAGCAAAATAACTACTTCAATGAAAAACCCAAATAATCAAACAAAATATCCTTCAGTGTCTCAACTCTTCAAACAGCAGCTATGGACAAGTATGTCGCACAAAGTATGCAATTTTAAATAAAATAACAGGAAATAAATAATTTGTAAGTGTACTGTCATGTACTAAAAACTACTAAACAAAAGAACAAATACCAATTACACCAGGGGTTCTCAAACAGGGGTCCATGGACTAATTGGGTTTCCAGTAAGTTTACATATAATATAGAGTGGAGGTCCCTGAGGACCACTCAAAACCTTGCCTGCCTTGCCTCAAAATATGCAGGGGTTCCAGTACCCAAAAAGGTTGAGAACCACTGCTATACACAATACTGAACAAAAGAACCGAACATATGTTTGCGGGTTTCAATGGATCCAACAAAATGCTGGCAGATATTTTCCCTCTTGAGACTGTCCAGCCTGTCTTTATGTACATTACAGACAACTACGCAGTTCAGTCTCTCTTGGCCCATGCTAGCCCGTAGCCAAGTCTTTAACCTGCGGAGTGCATTGAAACTCCTCTCAGCCTCACATGAAGACACTGGCACCACAAACAAAATTCTGATCAGCACCTCAACTTGGTCAACCAACCCCTGCACCTCCACTGGAAGCCTCCTGAGGARCTCTGCTGCCTCTCCACTGCTGCTACAGGGGTATTTGTTGTGAAAGATTCTCTTTCAGTGCAGATCCCTCTCTATGTTCACCTCTGGGTACTGATCTAGAGACTCATCCAACTCCCCCGTGAGAAGCGCTCTTTCCAACTTTTGCAGGACGTTTAGACTATCCTGGTCAAAACGGTCGCCAAACTGAACCTCTACACCATCCAACACTTAAAATAATTCTGCCCTATAGTGATCCACTGATTTGCCAGCAAATTGTCTTGAGTGTGACTCAATGGATTCAATGGAGTCAATCAATGTTGTTGCTTTCTCATACAGTGCAAGGTAGCTTTCGTCATTTCTCTTGCCCCTAAGAGATGACCGCACACACTCGACTGCAGCCTGCATACCAGAGACAGTCTGAGTTTTCTTCTGCAGTGAAATGTTTAGACATTCAAGCTCTCCAAGAACAGCAGAGGCAAGTGTGAGGCCCAGCACAGCCTTGCCTTTGCTGAAGTGCTCGATTAGCAGCACACACACACATTTACACAACATATGCTGCAACCTTTTGTACTTTTAATATAGTTTGTTTCATATTGGCTGGCTTCCAACAATAGCTGAATTTGTAAAACTAGCGAGCACAAATTCCGTTTCTGTGGTGTTTGCTATAKTCTTTGCTACCTGGTTAAATAAAGGTAAAATWAAATTTAAAAAAAGTTCACTAGCGACAATTTAGCTTTTGAAATGAGACCATTAAATATAGTGTTCAGTTTGGACTRKAGTTTATCGCTAACCTTATCACAGGGACTTTGAAGCACTACAGCTGCATGCTGATCTTGGAATAAACTGACGATAGCAAAGATTCCATCTTTGACGAAGCCACATAAATGGAATAGGTACTAGCTAGCTTGATAGTTAATGTTTGCTTTAGTTTGCGCGCTCGCTCTGCAAATTCAGCTATAGTGTGTGTGAATCCTGCCAACATAAAACATCGCTATGVTGCGATTGACTGGATTAACCTCACGTTAATTACGTGCATTGAGTGCCTTTCGGACAGTAAATACGAACCCTCTATTACCTTGCCAGCTAAAAAACMGGCAGTGGATCAAACCATTGTGAGGCAAAGGGCGGGGGGGGTCGCAATCTTTTGAAACTTAAAAACGCGCTATTAAGTGTCTATAATCAGCACAAGTGCTTTCATTGCGTATTATTAATATTATTGAAATTACATAGTTATGTTTACAGTGATAGATTGGGGGGGACAAATCATATTTTTCCCAGGATGGGGGGGTCGTGTCCCCCCCGTCCCCCCTGGGATTTCCGCCTATGAGAATGAGATTACTTTTCTATCTCTCTCCCTCTTTCCTCTGATAGACATGAGCCTGCAACTCATCTCTCCAGCGTTGACATTCATCGTTTATTTTGTTATAGAATCATTGGCACGAAGGGTTCTGAAGGAACTGATAAATTGAAATAAATGTGCCTACAATCGGGAACGCGCGGCTAATCTGTCAGTGAACAAACGGCACGTAGACAAAACTGGTCTTTTGCAATATTTCAAATACAATCGCGGGAAAACACAGGTTGGATAAGACTATGCTGTAGGCTACCAACATATTAGATCAACTTCCAAGTATTGTTTTACAAAGTACAAAGTAAAACAAGAGAGAGAGATATGCTTTTTGGTACGAGCGCATCGGCCATCACCAACCAGCGAGCTGCGCTTCAATGGTTGAGTCAGTGTAGATGGAAAGCATTTTTAGTACTATCATTTCCTCCTCATATTGTAGCCTACAATGTGTCTCCACACACCTAGACTATTGATGGATTCAAGACAAGGTCTATTGATGGATTCAGACTGGAGCTTGCCTTCCTGTGAGAGAGGAAATTATGTCTTGCTTTAAATTGACCATTCTGTTTGTAATTAGAGAGAGTAATTAGAGAGAGAGAGAGAAAGATGGAAGGACAGAGACACTCAAGACAGAATGTGTGTCAGGGGAGTTGGCTAGGAATCTTCTTTTAATCTGGCAAAACACGTCCCTGCTCTCCAAGTACCACAACATCTCCCGGGATCCCTGGTTCCCCATCTCCTCCCTCTCTCCCTCGTTCACCAGTCTCACCTTCCTGCCGTGGCTTGGCCCAGGCGTTGTCCCCGGAGGATCGAAGGATGCTTAGACAGCGTTGCCGGGGATAAAATAGAGCAGCTCATGCATACACCAACACCGCACACACACACACACACACACACACACACACATCAGTCATAACGAAAGAACATACACACACACACTCGTGTCAGCGGCAGTCAAAACACACAATTCCCACCACTCAAACACTCATCNGCTATAATCTTTGCTACCTGGTTAAATAAAGGTAAAATAAAATTTAAAAAAAGTTCACTAGCGACAATTTAGCTTTTGAAATGAGACCATTAAATATAGTGTTCAGTTTGGACTTCAGTTTATCGCTAACCTTATCACAGGGACTTTGAAGCACTACAGCTGCATGCTGATCTTGGAATAAACTGACGATAGCAAAGATTCCATCTTTGACGAAGCCACATAAATGGAATAGGTACTAGCTAGCTTGATAGTTAATGTTTGCTTTAGTTTGCGCGCTCGCTCTGCAAATTCAGCTATAGTGTGTGTGAATCCTGCCAACATAAAACATCGCTATGTTGCGATTGACTGGATTAACCTCACGTTAATTACGTGCATTGAGTGCCTTTCGGACAGTAAATACGAACCCTCTATTACCTTGCCAGCTAAAAAACGGGCAGTGGATCAAACCATTGTGAGGCAAAGGGCGGGGGGGGTCGCAATCTTTTGAAACTTAAAAACGCGCTATTAAGTGTCTATAATCAGCACAAGTGCTTTCATTGCGTATTATTAATATTATTGAAATTACATAGTTATGTTTACAGTGATAGATTGGGGGGGACAAATCATATTTTTCCCAGGATGGGGGGGTCGTGTCCCCCCCGTCCCCCCTGGGATTTCCGCCTATGAGAATGAGATTACTTTTCTATCTCTCTCCCTCTTTCCTCTGATAGACATGAGCCTGCAACTCATCTCTCCAGCGTTGACATTCATCGTTTATTTTGTTATAGAATCATTGGCACGAAGGGTTCTGAAGGAACTGATAAATTGAAATAAATGTGCCTACAATCGGGAACGCGCGGCTAATCTGTCAGTGAACAAACGGCACGTAGACAAAACTGGTCTTTTGCAATATTTCAAATACAATCGCGGGAAAACACAGGTTGGATAAGACTATGCTGTAGGCTACCAACATATTAGATCAACTTCCAAGTATTGTTTTACAAAGTACAAAGTAAAACAAGAGAGAGAGATATGCTTTTTGGTACGAGCGCATCGGCCATCACCAACCAGCGAGCTGCGCTTCAATGGTTGAGTCAGTGTAGATGGAAAGCATTTTTAGTACTATCATTTCCTCCTCATATTGTAGCCTACAATGTGTCTCCACACACCTAGACTATTGATGGATTCAAGACAAGGTCTATTGATGGATTCAGACTGGAGCTTGCCTTCCTGTGAGAGAGGAAATTATGTCTTGCTTTAAATTGACCATTCTGTTTGTAATTAGAGAGAGTAATTAGAGAGAGAGAGAGAAAGATGGAAGGACAGAGACACTCAAGACAGAATGTGTGTCAGGGGAGTTGGCTAGGAATCTTCTTTTAATCTGGCAAAACACGTCCCTGCTCTCCAAGTACCACAACATCTCCCGGGATCCCTGGTTCCCCATCTCCTCCCTCTCTCCCTCGTTCACCAGTCTCACCTTCCTGCCGTGGCTTGGCCCAGGCGTTGTCCCCGGAGGATCGAAGGATGCTTAGACAGCGTTGCCGGGGATAAAATAGAGCAGCTCATGCATACACCAACACCGCACACACACACACACACACACACACACACACATCAGTCATAACGAAAGAACATACACACACACACTCGTGTCAGCGGCAGTCAAAACACACAATTCCCACCACTCAAACACTCATCTCAGTGCCAGTCAAAACATTGCTTGGCCAAGCTAGCGCATCATATCCTGTGCCAGCGCATCTCCCAGGTCCAGTTGTTATTGGCTCAGCTTTTACTGCTGACTTCCACAGACAGGATCAGCAACATGGACAGCACTGTGCGGCACTCCGGGACTGCATCCGCTCGCTTTGGGAGAGAGGGAGAGAGGGAGAAAGAAAGTGCTCTGTACATCGGATCCCAGTGTGTGTACGTGTGTGATTTAAAATAATCGGTTCAAGGACATATATCTAGTGTATCAAAAAATATAGATATTTTCACAAAGATGCCATTTTTCCATTAACTAAAATGGGGGATATTTGACACATAAAACAACATTAGGCCAATAAATGATAATAGACATTATAGATTGTTGTTCTTACATATTCTTAGCCATTCTTGTGCATTTTGCCGCATGTGTTAATACATACATACACTACATGATCAAAAGTATGTGGGCACCTGCACCTCGAACATCTCATTCCAAAATCATGGGCATTAATAGGGAGTTGGTCCCCCCTTTGCTGCTATACTGTAACAGCCTCCACTCTTCTGGGAAGGCTTTCCACTAGATGTTGGAACATTGCTTCAGGGACTTGCTTCCATTCAGCCACAAGAGCATTAGTGAGGTCGGGCACTGATATTGTGCGATTAGGCCTGGCTCACAGTCGGCAATTCATCCCAAAGGTGTTCGATGGGGTTGACGTCAGGGCTCTGTGCAGGACAGTCAAGTTCTTCCACACTGATCTTGACAAACCAATTCTGTATGGACCTCGCTTTGTGCATGGTGGAATTGTCATGCTAAAATAGGAAAGGACCTTTCCAAAACTGTTGCCACAAAGTTGGAAGCACAGAATCATCTAGAATGTCACTGTATGCTGTAGCATTAAGATTTCCCTTCACTGGAACTAAGGGGCCTAGCCATCCCTCCAGAGATCGCGTTTCCACTGCTCCAGAATCCAATGGCGGCGAGCTTTTCACCACTCCAGCCGTTGCTTGGCATTGTGCATGGTGATGTTAGGCTCGGTAGTGAGTGTTCCAACCAGGGAAAGACGATTTTTACACATTACGAGCATCAGCACTTAGCATTCCCGTTCTGTGAGCTTGTGTGGCCTACCACTTCGCGACTAAGCCGTTGTTGCTCCTAGAGGTTTCCACTTCACAATAACAGCACGTACAGTTGACCGGGGTGTCTGTAGCAGGGCAGAGATTTGACGAATTGAACTTTTTGGAAAGGTGGCATCCTGTGCCACATTGAAAGTCACTGAGCACTTCAGTAAGGCCTTTCTATTGCCAATGTTTGTCTATGGAGATTGCATGGTTGTGTGCTCGATTTTATACACCTGTCAGCAACGGGTGTGGCTGAAATAGATGAATCCACTAATTTGAAGGTGTGTCCACATACAGTTGAAGTCGGAAGTTTACATATACTTGTTGGTGTCATTAAAACTCATTTTTCAACCAATCCACACATTTCTTGTTAAAAATCTATAGTTTTGACAAGTCAGTTAGGACATCTACTTTGTGTATGACAAACAAGTCATTTTCCCAACAATTGTTTACAGACAGATTATTTCACTTATAACTCCCTGTATCACAATTCCAGTGTGTCAGAAGTTTACATACACTAAGTTGACTGTGCCTTTAAACAGCTTTGGAAAATTCCAGAAAATGATGTCATGGCTTTAGAAGCTCCTGATAGGCTAGTTGACATCATTTGAGTCAATTGGAGGTGTACCTGTGGATGTATTTCAAGGCCTACCTTTAAACTCAGTGCCTCTTTGCTTTACATGGGAAAATCTAAAGAAATCAGCCAAGAACTCAGAAAATAAAATGTAGACCTCCACAAGTCTGGTTCATCCTTGGAGTAATTTCCAAACGCTGAAGGTAACAAGTTCATCTGTACAAACAATAGTACGCAAGTACTCAGTCATAACGCTCAGGAAGGAGACGCGTTCTGTCTCCTAGAGATCAACGTACTTTGGTGTGAAAAGTGCAAATCAATCTCAGAACAACAGCAAAGGACCTTGTGAAGATGCTGTAGGAAACAGGTACAAAAGTATCTATATGCACAGTAAAACGAGTTCTATGTCGACATTACCTGAAAGGCCGCTCAGCAAGAAAGAAGCCACAGCTCGAAAACTGCCATAAAAAAGCCAGACTACGGTTTGCAAACTGCACATGGGGACAAAGATCATACTTTTTGGAGAAATGTCCTCTGGTCTGATGAAACAAAAATAGAACTGTTGGCCAATATGACCATCGTTATGTTTGGAGGAAAAAGGGGGAGGCTTGCAAGCTGAAGAACAGCATTCCAACCGTGAAGCACGGGGGTGGCAGCATCATGTTGTGGGGTGCTTTGCTGCAGGAGAACTGGTGCACTTCACAAATAGATGGCATCATGAGGACGGAAAATAATGTGGATATATTGAAGCAACATCTCAAGACATCAGTCAGGGAAGTTAAAGCTTGGTCGCAAATGGGTCTTCCAAATGGACAATGATCCCAAGCATACTTCCAAAGTTGTGACAAAATGGCTTAAGGACAACAAAGTCAAGGTTTTGGAGTGCCCATCACAAAGCCTTGACCTCAATCCTATAGAAATGTGTGGGCAGAACTGAAAAAGCATCTTCGAGCAAGGAGGCTACAAACCTTACTCAGTTACACACAGCTCTGTCAGGAGGGATGGGCCAAAATTCACCCAACTTATTGTGGGAAGCTTGTGGATGGCTACCCGAAACAATTGACCCAAGTTAAACAATTTAATGCAATGCTACCAAATACTAAACTTCTGACCCACTGGGAATGTGATGAAAGAAATAAAAGCTAAATAAATCATTCTCTCTACTATTATTCTGACATTTCACATTCTTCAAATAAAGTGGTTAGTCCTAACTACCCTAAGATAGGTAATTTTTACTAGGATTAAATGTCAGGAATTGTGAAAAACTGAGTTTAAATGTATTTGGCTAAGGTGTATGTAAACTTCCGACTTCAACTGTACTTTTATGTACACTACCGTTCAAAAGTTGAGTCAATTAGACATGTCCTTGTTTTTAAAAGAAAAGCACTTTTTTGTCCATTAAAATAACAACAAATTGATCAGAAATACAGTGTAGACATGGTTAATGTTGTAAATGAATTGTAGCTGTAAACAACAGTTTTTTTAATGGAATATCTACATAGGTGTACAGAGGCCCATTATCACAACCATCACTCCTGTGTTCCAATGGCACGTTTGTTTAGCTAATCCAAGTTTATCATTTTAAAAGGCTAATTGATCATTAGAAAACCCTTTTGCAATTATGTTAGCACAGCTGAAAACTTTTGTGCTGATTAAAGAAGCAATAAAACTGGCCTTCTTTAGACTAGTTGAGTATCTGGGAGCATCAGCATTTGTGGGTTCGATTACAAGGCTCAAAATGGCCAGAAACAAAGATCTTTCTTCTGAAACCGTCAGTCTATTCTTGTTCTGAGAAATGAAGGCTATTCCATGTGGAGAAATTGCCAAGAAATGAAGATCTCGTACAACGCTGTGTACTACTCCCTTCACAGAAAGAGCGCAAACTGGCTCTAACCAGAACAGAAAGAGGAGTGGGGAGGTGCCGGTGCACAACTGAGCAAGAGGACAAGTACATTAGAGTGTCTGGTTTGAGAAACAGACGCCTCACAAGTCCTCAACTGGCAGCTTCATTAAATAGTACCCGCAAAACACCAGTCTCAACATCAACAGTGAAGAGACGACTCCGAGATGCTGGCCTTCTAGGCAGAGTTGCAAAGAAAAGCCATATCTCAGACTGGCCAATAAAAGATTAAGATGGCAAAAGAATATAGACACTGGACAGGAGAACTCTGCATAGAAGGCCAGCATCCTTCACTGTTGACGTTGAGACTGGTGTTTGCAGGGTACTATTTCATGAAGCTGCCTATAGAGGACTTGTGAGGTGTCTGTTTATAAGCCTAGACTGGAAGACAGGATCTAGGTCAATAGGACTCAATCATAACTGAATTAATTCTGCTTATAAAGCAGTAGTTTCTGTTTACAAAAGCTAGACTTGGGAGGTTTAGGGATCAATACATTGACTTGAGGGAATTATCAACAATAGGACCAAATACTTCAATAAACCCTCTGAATACAGCTTTTCTTTATACATGTAAAGACACTCCAGGTTAAATGGAGAGCACACACACAACACACACACAGGGCTAAATATGTGTTTTCAGCACAGCCAACCCCATTTACAGTAG
Source organism: Salvelinus sp. IW2-2015 (assembly GCF_002910315.2). Lineage (NCBI taxonomy): Eukaryota > Metazoa > Chordata > Actinopteri > Salmoniformes > Salmonidae > Salvelinus > Salvelinus sp. IW2-2015. Next base: position 27,814,607 of record NC_036843.1, on the reverse strand, counting down.
AACGAATCAATTCACTGTCTAATCGAGTGGACAGTTGGTCTGCCGTACATACCTACACGTACGCTACGGTCACAAGACGCAGGCCTCCTAAATTGTCCTAGAATTTCTAAGCAAACAGCTGGAGGCAGGGCTTTCTCCTATAGATCTCCATTTTATGGAATGGTCTGCCTACCCATGTGAGAGACGCAGACTCGGTCTCACCTTTAAGTCTTACTTGAAGACTTATCTCTTCAGTTAGGTCATATGATTGAGTGTAGTCTGGCCAGGAGTGTGAAGGTGAACGGAAAGGCTCTGGAGCAACGAACCGCCCATGCTGTTCACTGCCTGGCCGGTTCCCCTCCACTGGGATTCTCTACCTCTAACCCTATTACAGGGGCTGAGTCACTGGCTTACTGGTGCTCTTTCATGCCGTCCCTAGGAGGGGTGGCGTCACTTGAGTGGGTTGAGTTACTGACGTGATCTTCCTGTCTGGGTTGGCGCCCCCCTTGGTTTGTGCTGTGGTGGAGATCTTTGTGGGCTATACTCGGCCTGTCTCAGGATTGTAAGTTGGTGGTTGAAGATATCCCTCTAGTGGTGCGGGGGCTGTGCTTTGGCAAAGTGGGTGGGGTTATATCCTTCCTGTTTGGCCCTGTCCGGGGGTATCATCGGATGGGGCCACAGTGTCTCTGACCCCTCCTGTCTCAGCTCCAGTATTTACTGCAGTAGTTTGTGTCGGGGGGCTAGGGCCAGTTGGTTATATCTGGAGTACTTCTCCTGTCTTATCCAGTGTCCTGTGTGAATTTAAGTATGCTCTCTCTAATTCTCTCCTTCCTTTCTCTCTCGGAGGACCTGAGCCCTAGGACCATACGTCAGGACTACCGGGCATGATGACTCCTTGTGTCCCCAGTCCACCTGGCCTTGCTGCTGTTCCAGTTTCAACTGTTCTGCCTGCAGTTATGGAACCCCTCCCTGTCCCCAGACCTGCTGTTTTCAACTCTTAATGATCGGCTTAGAAAAGCCAACTGACAATTTATTCCTGATTATTATTTGACCATGCTTGTCATTAATGAACATTTTGAACATCTTGGCCCTCTCTAATTCTCTCCTTCTTTCTCTCTCTCGGAGGACCTGAGCCCTAGGACCATACGTCAGGACTACCGGCATGATGACTCCTTGCTGTCCCCAGTCCACCTGGCCTTGCTGCTGTCCCAGTTCAACTGTTCTGCCTGCGGTTATGGAACCCCTACCTGTCCCAGACCTGCTGTTTTCAACTCTTAATTATCGCTATGAAAAGCCAACTGACATCTATTACGATTTATTATTTGACCATGCTTGTCATTTATGAACATTTTGAACATCTTGGCCATGTTCTGTTATGATCTCCACCCGGCACAGCCAGAAGAGGACTGGCCACCCCTCATAGCCTGGTTCCTCTCTAGGTTTCTTCCTAGGTTTTGGCCTTTCTAGGGAGTTTTTCCTAGCCACCGTGCTTCTACACCTGCATTGCTTGCTGTTTGGAGTTTTAGGCTGGGTTTCTGTACAGCACTTCGAGATATTAGCTGATGTACGAAGGGCTATATAAAATAAACTTGATTGAAACTTGACAGAGAGAACAACAGAACAACACAGTAGTCAGAGAGAACAACAACAGAGGGGGATATAATATGGATATTAATCTAGCCCGCTAGCCCGAGGCTAGAACTGTTCAGACCAGGCTAATAGAATCTAGCCCGAGGCTAGAACTGTTCAGACCGGGCTAATAGAATCTAGCCCACTAGCCCGAGGCTAGAACTGTTCAGACTGGGGTCGTAGGATCTAGCCCACTAGCCCGAGGCTAGAACTGATCAGACCCAGACAAATTATCTATAGGATTGAGGTCAGGGCTTTGATGGCCCTGACATCAATCCTATAGATATTGTGTGGGCAGAACTGAAAAAGCGTGTGCGAGCAAGGAGGCCTACAAACCTGACTCAGTTACACCAGCTCTGTCAGGAGGAATGGGCCAAAATTCACCCAACTTATCGTGGGAAGCTTGTGGAAGGCTACCCGAAACATTTGACCCAAGATAAACAATTTAAAGGCAATTGTTTAGGCAGGTTACCTTAGTGTTCTTGGGCACAGGCACTATGGTGTTCTGCTTAAAACATGTTGGTATTACAGACTCGGACAGAGAGAGGTTAAAAATGTCAGTGAAGACACTTGCTAGTTGGTCAGCGCATGCTCATAGTGGGATTTCTTATAAGCTTCCGGGTTAGAGTCCCGCTCCTTCAAAGCAGCAGCTCTAGCCTTTAGCTCAGTGCAGATGCTGCCTGTAATCCATGGCTTCTGGTTGGGGTACTTACAGTCACTGTGGGGACGACGTCGTCGATGGACTTATTGATGAAGCCAATGACAGATGTCGTGTACTCCTCAATGCCATTAGAGGAATCCCGGAACATATTCCAGTCTGTGCTAGCAAAACAGTCCTGTAGCTTAGCATCTGCGTCATCTGACCACTTTGTTATTGATCTAGTCACTGGTGCTACGTTGTCTTGGCTGTGTGCTTAGGGTCGTTGTCCTGTTGGAAGGTGAACCTTCGCCCCAGTCTGAGGTCCTGAGTGCTCTAATGCAGGTTTTCATCAAGGATCTCTCTGTACTTTCCCTCAATCCTGACTAGTCTCCAAGTCCCTGCCGCTGAAAAACATCCCCACAGCATGATGCTGCCACCACCGTGCTTCCATGGTGTCAGGTTTCCTCCAGACGTGACGCTTGGCATTCAGGCCAAAGAGTTCCATCGTGGTTTCATCAGACCAGATAATCTTGTTTCTCATGGTCTGAGAGTCTTTAGGTGCCTTTTGGAAAACTCCAAGCAGGCTGTCACGTGCCCTTTACTGGGAGGTTCTCCCATCTCCACAGAGGAACTCTAGAGCTCTGTCAGAGTGAGCGTCGGATTCTTGGTCACCTCCCTGACCAAGGCTCTTCTCCCCTGATTGATCAGTTTAGCCGGGCGGCCAGCTCTAGGAAGAGTCTTGGTGGTTACAAATTTCTTCCATTTAAGAATGATGGAGGCCACTGTGTTCTTGGGGACCTTCAATGCTGCAGACATTTTTTGGTACATTTCCCCAGATCTGTGCCTAAACACAATCCTGTCTCGGCGCTCTACAGACAATTCCTTCAACCCCATGGCTTGGTTTTTGCTCTGACATGCACTGTCAACTGTGGGACCTTATAAAGACAGGTGTGTGCCTTTCCAAATCATTCCAATCAATTGAATTTACCACAGGTGGACTCCAATCAAGTTGTAGAAACATCTCAAGTATGATCAATGGAAACAGGAGGCACCTGAGCTCAATTTCGAGCCTCATAGCAAAGAGTCATTATATTTATGTAAATAAGGTATTTAAAAAATACATATTTATCCATTTGCAAAAAATTCTAAAAACCTGTTTTCACTTTGTCATTATGAGGGATTGTGTATAGATTGCTGAGGATTTGTATTTATTTAATCCATTTGAGAACAAGGCTGTAACATAAAAAAAGTTGGAAAAAGTCAAGGGGTCTGAATGCTTTCTGAGGGCACGGTATGTCCCACTTTCTGGTACCCACAAATCCAACCCATAGGACTGCACACTTTTGTTCCAGCCCAGCACTAACACACCCGATTCAACTACTCAAGTGTTTCATAATGTATTAGGTTAGGGGACAGAGAAAATAAAGCCAGTCAGTATCTGGTGTGACCACCATTTGCCTCATGCAGAGAGACACATCTCCTTAGCAGAGTTGATAAAGCGGTTGATTGTGGGCTGTGGAATGTTGTCCAACTCCCCTTCAATGCCTGTGTGAGGTTGGTGGATATTGGCTGGAACTGGAACACGCTGGCGTACACGTCGATCCACAGCATCCCAAACATGCTCAATGGGTGACATGTCTGGTGAGTATGCAGGCCATGGAAGAACTGGGACATTTTCAGCTTCCAGGAATTGTGTACAGATCCTTGCGACATTATGCATTATCATGTTGAGGTGATGGCGGCAGATGAATGGCACGACATTGGGCCTTAGGATCTCGTCACAGTATCTCTGTGTATTCAAACTGCCATTGATAAAATGCAATTGTGTTCGTTGTCCGTAGCTTATGCCTGCCCATACTATAACCACACCGCCACCATGGGACACTCTGCCATCTGCCCGGTACAGCTGAAACCGGGATTCATCCGTGAAGAGCACACTTCTCCAGTGTGCCAGTGGACATTAAAAGGGAGTGTTTGCCCACTGAAGTCGGTTACGACGTCAGATGCTATGTTTACGTGGTCTGTCCATCAGATATTATAATATTAACTGTCCTCATCTTCTCTTTTTCCCATTGGTCTCTCACACATCCAACATACATGCCGATATAGCCTACGTACACACACACACAATACTCTCAACCAATTATTTCTCTTTTACAGCTGAAAGGACCGTTCAGGCGATCCCTGCAGAAGCAAGAATCTAACATGTATAATACCCAAACATACACTACACAGCACAGGAGGTTGGTGGCACCTTAATCAGGGAGGACGGGCTCGTGGTAATGGCCGGAACGGAATGTGTAGAACGGTATCAAATACATCAAACACATGGTTTGGTACCATTCCATTCGCTCCAGCAGCCTCCACTGATATCAAAATAAAGATGCTCCTTCACCTCCACACAAATGTCCCATTTCTACAATTTGGTAACTGAAATATATTTCCACTGTGGATTACATTAAATTATACATTTTACAGTTAGAGGTGCACTAGTCTAGGTTCCAAAACACAAACAATATGGGTACTCACATTACCCTTTAGAATGGAAGATGAAGCTTAAAACCTGAACATCCCATCATTTTTATATTAAACTTGTATTTCAACGTGTCTATCTCCGCTCCTGGGGCCCGTTTTAACAGTGCTGCTGCACAGTAACAGCCATTTAAAGTGCAGAGTCTCTGCCAGGACTGTGATTAAACATTATAAACTTTATTCCTGTCTGTGGTAGACTCAATTCAATCCCAGAAGGAATAGCTTCATGCACAGATTCTTTAAGTCAAACTAACAAAAACCTTTTTCATTCTTTATTTGGGAGTGCTGGAGTTATACTGGTTCGTGTGGTTTTTGTTACTGTAAACAAATACAAAATCCATCACCGTATTACATTTGTTGGGCTATAAATGATGGTTCTTTGTAGTGTCGACTGCATCAAGTACCGTAGGGCTATACGTTACATCTTGAAATTTGACTGACAAGACTTGAAGTTAAGGTATAAACTTCCCTGTTTAAATAGAAAAATGGTACATTCTCATGGTTTGTATAATACTGATCCCACAGGGAAACATTTCATTCATGCTTTTTACCCCCAGTATTAAGTTTGATTATCAAAAGCCCTGGTCTGTAAGTCTGTAACATTTTGTTATTTGGGGGGGGGGGGGGGGATATTTTCATGGTGACAGCAATGAGCACCGTAAGATTAATTTCATACAATTAGTCAACAAGGAATCAAACGCATACTTGAGATGTTAGGACGTGTCAACGAATATGATTGGTGGTGATTGACAGAATGCATCAAGGTGGGCTGAAGCATTTGATACGGCATGTGTGAGTTGGACACAATCAGATACAGCATATTTCAATGTGTATCAGATCTTGATACAGGGGTATTTTGTGCAGTGAGATCTGTCTCCCTATGGCTTCAAAAAGCAGGATTATTGATTTCCTGAGCTATGTGTGTGTGTGTGTGAGAGAGTCGAGGTGTGTGTGTGTCGACAGACTAGTCGCCGTCTGACTCTTGGAGTGAGAAAAGACCATGTAAGACAAAGCAAAATGAAATCATATGTACACTGATGTGAGACCATAGGTTAAGAGACACAGTCAAGCAAATGTGATCACAATGTTTAGTAAAACAGCAGTTATATCATTATGAACAACCAATGAGCTGGAGTGAAGTGGAATTATTAGTTATTGACACAGAAAAGACCCGTAACGCTACAGAACTAGGTAATGGGAGTTTATCCTATACGACTTTATGGGCTAGTTTCCACAGACACACATTAAGTTCCAATGGCATGGAGATTCTCCATCGAGCATGCTTTCTAGTCCAGTAGGATTCATTTGGGTCTGGAAAACCAGGCCTAAAAAATATTTTTAAATGTTTTATTGTTGTGCTATTAACAGTAGTAGTAAATCAGGAGGAATAGAAAGTATAAAACAGGTTCAGAACAAAACACAGAAACATTTAATATCTACAGCTCACATTGGAGAATCACATTCCATCTGTACCACAGACAGCAGACAGATACATTACATTAGTAATGCAGCTTACAGGTCTGCCATTTCAGACATTCTGACATCAGTATTCTGTCATCGCATTGGTTTGGGCTGAGGTGTTACTGGCATCTACTGCTGGTAATGACTGTACAGGTTAGTTAGTTGCTATGTTACTGCACTTGGCAGTTCTCCTCTTGGCGTGATGATGTCATCATGGCCTCTTTGCGTTTCTCCCTCTGTTCCGGAGTCTTCCGTGTGCTCAGGGACCGACGGCCACGCCTCTCCTCGCCACTGGGGGCGGGACTAACACACAGGCCTTTCCCACCAGGGCTGTCAGACAGAGTTGCCATGCCGACAGGGCTCTGAAGGGACAGGGGCTCCAGCACCTGCAAGAGTAGGAAAGGGTTTTAAATGGTCATGTTATGGACAGAGACATGAGTGGACTCTCCCTGTCTTCCTAAAGTTAAATGGTCCACCCCCCCCCCCAGCTTCTAAGGTACCTGGTGGTATGACAAACTAGTTACAGCATAACAAAGTTCCTCTGGAATACTGGAGGCTGCTGAGGGGAGGACGGATCATAATAGTCTGGAACAGAGCAAATGGAATGGCGTCAAACACATGGAAACCAAGTGTTTGATGTATTTGATACCATTCCACTCATTACCACAAGCCCATTCTCCCCAATTAAGGTGCCACCAACCTCCTGCGCTCTGCAACTACCACAGGGAGGCTTCACCACAAGTTAATATGCCCCCAATATGGATGTGATCTTTCATTAGACTGGAGTTATGGAGAGGGTGTTGTTTTAAGTGCTATTCCTGAAATGGTCCCGAGAGAGGAAGCCGTCTCACAAATGTCTTGCGAAAAAAAAGTCACGACCGGCTGATGGAAACAGGGAAATGCCGGTACAATTCTATAATTCTATTGTTCATTTGACATGGTAGCATCTTTCAAAAATATGGTCGCCAATTGGATGGAGACTACTGATGTAGCTACTGACGTGTGTGAGTGAATGTGTATGTTATCAGGTCTCCAGTGAGCCGTAGTCAAGAGTGATTTTCTAAGAAAAGAGGGTCCCCATTGCAGATGTGACCCAGGTTAGGCTGACTGACTGAATACAACCATCTCACACCTTCTCTTAGTGACAAGTCTCTTCTCTACCCTCCATCTCTCCCATGGCTTATCTTGGCTTATATCACTCTCTGCTGACCAATGACACACTGTAATTTAACTGCAGTGTGTGGCTCACCTTCAGGACTCTGCTGCCCCCTGTGGGTGTCTCGTGTGCAGTGTGGGGGCCGTGTTTATGACTGCATGTGACAATCTGCAGGTGCTCCGTCTTGTGTGTGTGTGTGAAACTCACCTTGTGTTGGGGGGTTACAGAGGGGGCGGTGGCGGTGTGTCGTGCGGCGGCCAGACGAGGGCTACAGCGCTGCACAGCTGTTCTCCTCATGATGAAGGGACTGGCCTCTCCTACAGGGATATCAGCAAACCCTGAGACATCAGACAAATCGAACATGAGGCTGATAGTAAGGGACTGGCCTCTCCTAGAGGGATATCAGCAAACCCTGAGACATCAGACAAATCGAACATGAGGCTGATAGTAGTAGCTCAGGTTATTATGCTTCAATAAGAACAAAGTTATTGTTGGAATCCATCCATACACCATGTTCCCTGGTCTCACCTCTCTGCACCAGCTCAGGAAGTCCCTCTGGCCTAAACTCCTCCTCTTCCTGTCTACTTCCTGGTTTGGGTGTGGTTGCTGTTGCTTTGATCCTCTTGGCAGTGTTCAGCAGGGCCTCCTGGGCTTTAAATGGAGTGTTGCTGTTGTCGCTAGCTGCTAGCGCACCACAACCCCTCTTCCCCAACGAACCCTGACCCTGACCAGCAGGCACTGTGTTCTCAGAGTCCATCTTTGCGGGACACGACGGTATGAATGCTTCCTGTGCCCTGGCGGCTGACCTCCTGCCTAACTTTCGCCTGGGTGTGTTGTTGCTAGCATTGTTAGCCGTGTTGCTAGTATTGCTAGCCGTGTTGCTAGCATTGTTAGCCGTGTTGCTAGGAATGTTGCTAGCATTGTTAGCCGTGATGCTAGCATTGTTAGCCGTGCTGCTAGTGGTTTGCGTGACAAAGCGCTCCAGGCGTGTTTTCAGCGTGTCGTTGGTCTCCTCCAGCTTGTGGACACGGACCATCATGCTGCAGTATTTATCCATGCTCTCGTCCGCCTCCCTGCTCCTCTCCTCCAAGGCTTCAGTAAGCTCCTCCAGTTCAGCCTCACTGCTCCTCTTCTGCACCTCCAACTCCCTGCTTCTCTCTGCTAGAGTCTTGCTGAGCACCTGTACCTCCTCACTCCTCTCCTCTAGAGCTTTCTTCAACTCTTTGAGTTCAGTCTGCACCTCCTCAACGCTCCTCTTCTGTGCCTCATCACTGCTCTCTTCACCAGCTGGAACGACAGGGACATTTTACATGAAAATGGGTTTGTGACTTACATGGAGAAAAATCTAAATCTGTTTTAGCAACATTTACAGAAATTATGATTAATGTGCATTATACTGTCAATTACATCTAATATGACGTTCCACAATCTGAACTTGTTTCAAACAGCGGTGTAAAGTACTTAGGAAAAAATACTTTAAAGTACTACTTAAGTAGTTTTTTTGGGTATCTGTACTTTACTATTAATATTTTTGACCAATTACTTTTATTTCACTACATCCCTAAAGAAAATAATGTACTTTTTACTCCATGCATTTTCGCTGACACCCAAAAGTACTCCTTGCATTTTGTATGGCTAGTGGGACAGGAAAATGGGTCATGGGTCATCCCCATTGTCTCTGGTCTGGAGGACTCACTAAACACAAGTGCTTAGTTTGTACAGTGAATTCAGAAAGTATTCAGACCCCTTGACATTTTCCACATTGTTATGTTACAGCATTATTCTGAAAATGGGTGAAATAGTTATTTTTCCTCATCAGTACTTTGTTGGCGCACCTTTGGCAGCGACTACAGCCTCGAGTATGACGCACAAGCTTGGCACACCTGTATTTGAGGAGTTTCTCCAAATCTTCTCTGCAGATCCTCTCAAGCTTTGTCAGGTTGACTGGGGATAGTCGCTGCACAGCTATTTTCAGGTCTCTCCAGAGATGTTCGATTGGGTTCAAGTCCGGGCTTTGACTGGGCCACTCAAGCACATTCAGAGACCTGTTCTGAAGCCACTCCTGCGTTGTCTTGGCTGTGTGCTTAGGGTCGTTGTCCTGTTGGAAGGTGAACCTTCGCCCCAGTCTGAGGACCTGAGCACTCTGGAGCAGGTTTTCATCAAGGATCTGTCTGTACTTTGCTCTGTTTATCTTTGCCTCGATCCTGACTAGTCTCCCAGTCCCTGCCTCTGAAAAACATCCCTACAGCATGAGGTTGCCACCACCATGCTTCACCGTAGGGATGGTGCCAGGTTTCCTCCAGACGTGACACTTGGCATTCAGGCCAAAGAGTTCAATCTTGGCTTCATCAGACCAGAGAATCTTGTTAATCATGGTCTGAGAGTCCTTTAGGTTGCAAACTTCAAGCAAGTGCTGCAGAGATGGTTGTCCTTCTGGAAGGTTCTCCCATCTTCACAGAGGAACTCAGGAGCTCTGTCAGAGTGACCATCGGGTTCTTGGTCACCTCCCTGACCAAGGCTCTTCTCCCCTGATTGATCAGTTTGGCCGGGCGGCCAGCTCTAAGAAGAGTCTTGGTGGTTCCAAACTTCTTCCATTTCAGAATGATTGAGGCCACTGTGTTCTTGTTGGTAACCTTCCCTAGATGTGCCTCGACACAATCCTGTCTCGAAGCTCTACGGACAATTTTGTCAACCTCATGGATTGGGTTTTGCTCTGACATACTGTCAACTGTGGGACCTTACATAGACAGGTGTGTTCTTTTCCAAATCATGTCCAATCAATTGAATTACCACAGGAGGACTCCAATCAAGTTGTAGAAACATCTCAAGGATGATCAATGGAAACAGGATGCACCAGAGGTCAATTTAGAGTCTCATAGCAAAGGGTCTGAATACTTATGTAATCAAGGTATCTGTTATTTATATTTTTTCCTCGTAATAATTTTTTATTCATTTAATCCATTTTAGAATATGGCTGTAACGTAACAAAATGTGAAAAAAGTAAAGTGGTTTGAACACTTTCCAAATCAGGGATGCAAACGGCTGAAGGCCCAAAAAGGTGAAACATGCAACAAATCCCTGCTAGGGGGAAATGCAGGTTTTAACTAATTAAACAACAACGAATACGATCTACATGATCAGTCTGTGTGTGTAAAAGAAAAAGTGGCTAATGTGAACCTAACTCAAGGCTCAAACTCAAGGCTTAACTTCAAAAAATGTAAAGAAAGCAATCCAAGGTTATTTGTTGCCTTGACTTTACTGCAAATGAGAACGATACACTAATATAACAGTTACCCACGACAGCCTTTATAATAGAACGCTTGTGACCACACACACACACACATCTAAATATTGTACTTGGGAAAGAAAAAAAACAATCTTAAAGTAGAAATATAATAAAACAAACAGGCATTCTACTGTTGCTCTATTATACTGGCCACTATAGTAGACGACGATCAAGTGCACAAGGCTACATGTGTGCAAAAATAACGTTCACTGAGTAAATCATTTTATAATCCCCCTTCACTCACACGTGTAACTGTCAAGTTCAACACAACAAAAGCAATGTCTTTGGACTACACTGCACATTATTACACTTTCTGCCTGTGGACATCTGTTCTACAATGTGCCAGCAGAGCATGATACTCTTTGTTGACATAATTCATCTCTTTCAGGCAGAGTACACCTGGCATAGCCCTTTTTATCCACAATATTGAACAAGTGAGAAAAGGGGAAAGTGTGTGGTGTTCCTTTCACCTCTATAGTGGCATCCAGCTTAAGCCAAGCCCAGCTCCACTTGATCCCTAAATACACTTGTTTAATTAACCTCTTGAAGCTAGGGGGCAGAATTTTTATGTTTTGAAAAATAACGTTCCCATTGTAAGCTGCCTATTTCTCAGGTCCAGATGCTAGAATATGCATATAATTGACAGAGTAGGATAGAAAACACTCTAAAGTTTCCAAAACTGTCAAAATATTGTCTGTGAGTATAACAGAACTGATTTTGCAGGCGAAAACCTGAGAAAATCCAACCCGGAAGTGACTTCTATTTAAAAAAAGTTCCATTGCCTGCCTTTCGTCCATTTAAAGGGATATCAACCAGATTCATTTTCCTATGTTTTCCTCAGGGTGTGAACAGTCTTTAGACATAGTTTCAAGCTTTTTTATATATATATATTTTTAAATAAAATGAGCGAGATTTATCAAAACGCGTCAGTGGATAGGCGGATGTCCCTCCATTAGTTGTTGCGCCAGACACTCGTTGCTCGACATTTTCTTTCTCTTCAGTATTGAATAGTTTACAGTCCGGTTGAAATATTATCGATTATTGATGTTAAAAACAACCTGAGGATTGATTATTAAAAACGTTTGACATGTTTTTACGACCTTTACGGATACTATATGGAATTTTCGTCAAGCCTTGATGACTTGCCTAAGYCTGTGGAATACTGAACATAACYCGCCAAACAAATGGAYGTATTTTGATAWAAAAAAAATCTTTATCGAACAAAAYMAACATTTATTGTGTAACTGGGAGTCTCGTGAYTYCAAACATCCGAAGATCATCAAAGGTAAGCGATTAATTTGATTGCTTTTCTGGCTTTCGTGACCATTCTACATGGCTGCTAGGTGTTCTTACTGTTTTTGTCTAGTGATCGAAAAACTCAAACGCTTGGATTGCTTTCGCTGTAAGCATATTTTCAAAATCTGACGCGACAGGGGATTAACAACAAGCTAAGCTGTGTTTTGGTATATTTCACTTGTGATTTCATGGAAATAAATATTTTTTGTATTTTTGGGGATTTGGCGCTCTGCAATTCAGCGGTTGTTTACGAAAATGATCCCGCTAAAGGGATCCGTGCGTCAAGAAGTTTTAACAACAAACGCCTTATTTTCACCTAACTCTCTCATTCTGAAAATTAACCACATACTGTAGAGGGAAAACATTAGTTCACAGATATTAGTTAGTTTGTTAGCTAGTTAACATTTCACACCAGATTACCAAGTCCAGTAAGAAACTAACGCAAGTGAGAAACGGCAAGGAGTCGTAGACCAGTTAATACTATAGCGAATTGGTTTGGTTTACAACGTTAGCTCATCTGATGTTGTAACGTTAGCTAGCTGGCGTTAGCTGTCTGACGTTATTAGCCTGGAATTGTCACACCATAAACTAAATTATTTGTTCAGTTAAGTTGGCTAATGTTGTTCAACATTTCTCTGGCTAGCTAACAGATAATTCGATCAAGCTGGCAGGATAACGTTACTTAACAATGCTAACAATACTTGTTCCACCACACTTTCTCCCTCACCTCAAACTTTCCAAATGCCAGTTGTTTTTCGGTTACAGCTCATGAAGTACGCTTTCATCACCTTCTTACCCCTGGTCTCCGTGGTCAGGCTTCTCACCTAACGTTACCTCTTGGTTATGGTTCAGGGGACGCGCTGCTGTTAACTGCCAAACTGCCTTTATACTCTCGACTTTACAAAGCTGATGCTGTAACTAGAGAATCTCTTCTCTTCAGTCGCGTTGCATTCTGTTGTTATGTGAATGTTTGGCTGAGCCTTAGTGATTCAAAGCACCCCCCCCCCCCCCCAACTTTCTCATCGGATCGACACGAATCATGTAGGTCACCTATTTTGGATTCAAAACGGCAAATGTTTGTATCCCTGCCAAATGCACTGTAAATTATGTCTGAGTGTTGGAGTGTGCACCTGGCTATCCGTAAATAAAATAAATAAATACATGGTGCCGCCTGGTTTGCAATTTACAATTTACTTCCAATACTTAAGTATATTTTAGCAATTACATTTACTTTTGATACTTAAGTATATTTAAAACCAAATAGTTTTACTCAAGTAGTGTTTTACTGGGTGACTTTCACTTGAGAAATGTTCTATTAAAGGTATCTTTACTTTTACTCAAGTATTACATATTGGGTACATTTTCCACCACTTGTTTCAAATAATGTAAGTATTCATGTGGGGTTCCCCAAGGTTTAATTCTTCGGCACCTACTGTTTTCATATATCAATGATATTTATTATTGATGATAATGTAGTAGATAATGGTACCTGGTGTCTGGCTGGCCTGTAGTTGCTGGGTCTCCAGTACAAGAGCCTCCCACTCCTTCTCCAGCTGTTTACAGGAGTTCATCCACAGGTTAACCTTACTGAGGGCTGAGTCCCTCTCCTTAGACAGACGGGCCACTCTGGAGCTCAGCTCAGATACCTCCAGACAGGACACAGATAAATAATATTAGTCACCATAATAATCACTCACAGAAAAAAGTAATACATTTTCAAGGGGTTTTCACTCCTAATTTAATGCAATGAATTTCCAGGCCATAAAGCAACAATGTGACAAGGGCTGTATACCTGTTTGCTGCTGTCCTGCTGTGTGATGGTAGTGCTGAGCTCCTCCATTCTGGTTCTCAGGCTGCTCAGCTCTGACAGATGACCTCTGACCTCCTCCTCCGCTGCAGCCAACTGTCCCCTCAGCACCTCCTGCTCCGAGGTCAGCTCACCCCTAAGGGCTGCCACCTCCTCCTCCTGCTGTCCCTTCAGCACCTCCTTCTCTGAGGTAACCTCCTCCAGGGATAACTAGGGAGGAGTCCGTAGTGTGTTAGAAAGAGGACATACATAGTGTGACTGACACACTGCATTGCTAAACCAGAAGACTGGCACAGGTGAACACGTCTCTGTTTCCAACACATTAACCATGGTTGAAAAGTACAAAGTACCAAGATCATTCCAGTCTCGTATGGATGAATGAAAACCCCAAATACTAAGAATATAGGCTATTCTACATGATATCAATAGAACTATAGAAAACCACTGACCTTGTAGCTTTCTGCCTGCTGCTGTAGTTCTAGTCTCTCTGCAGACCGAGCCTGTTCTTTCTGCTCCCACTCCGACAGTAGCGCCTGCAGCTTCTCCATCTCTTGCTGCAGGGTGTTGTTGTTCTCTCTGATGTCCCCCATCTCGTTCTGCTGTGCCTCCAGGTCCTCCTGCAGTCTCAGAGTCAGCATCTCTCTCTCCTTCTGCCGCTCGACCTCCAAAGCCTGCAGGCGATCCACCTCTTTCTCCAGCCTCTCCCCCTCAGTCTTCCATTCACCTACTAAGTACTGCAGCCTCTCGCGCTCTTTCTCCCATTCCTCCGTTAGAGACCGCCTTCTCTCCTTCTCTCCCCCCAGGTCTTCTCTGCATTTCTGCAGCTCAGAGCTCACAGAGCCAAGCTGGGCCTGTAACTCTTCCACCATTGCCCTCTGTTTGTCCTCCGCCTCTCTCATCCCTCTCTCCAGTTCCTCAGTGGCAGCTCGGTTTGCTGCCTTCAGCTCCTCAATCTCTGCGTTCTTCAGGGAGAGCGCTCCCTCAAGCCTCTCCTTCTCATTTCTCAGGCTGTCCAGTTCGGCGGTCATCTCCTCAATCTTCCTGGCCAGTTCCTTCTTCTCTTCCTCCAACTCTTCCAGTTGAGCCATGGCCGTCTCGGCCTGAAGCACAGCCTCCTCTAGGTTTTGGTCAGCGTCTTCCCTCTCCCTCTCCTGTTTGTCAATCTGGTCCTGAAGAGCATCAGCTTTCCTCCGGGCAGCATTCAGCAGTTCGCTCATGTGTTTTTTCTTTCTCTCGTCGGACTCTATGCGGACCTGGAGCCTCTCGATGCCCGACCTCATTTGGGCCACCTCCTCCTGGGTTGAGTTGAGGCGTGAGGCTATCTCTCCTTTCTCTAGTAGAGAAGACTCCAGAGACTGAGCTAGTCTAGATATCTCCCCTTCCAGAGACTGGATCTTAGAGGCCATGGACTCAGTGTCTCTGCTCGCAGAGCTCTGGTTATCTTTGAAGCTGTTCAGTTGGTTAATCAGGTTGTCCTTTTCCCCGCTCTGCAGGGTGATGGTCTTCTCTAGCGTCTGACACTGCAGCACCAGCTGACCTCTCTCCTTCTGCAGACTCTCCAGGTTAGCGGACGTCACATCAGATTCCCTCTTCCCGTTTCTGATATCTTCCTCTAAGATCTTAATAACCTCTCTAGTATCCACGTTTGTCTTCTCCAGACTCTCTGCCTTATCCTTCCACTGTGCCACTGACTGTTCCAGCTCATCTCTATCTTCGCTGCAGGACACTAGCTCCTGTCTGAGTTGTCCGTTCTCTGAGGTGAGGGTGGCCAGCTGCTGGGCCAGGTCACATTTAGCTTTGCGGCTAGCCTCCATCTCCCTCTCCAGCGTGACCTTCTGCTCTGTCAGGCACTCCAAATCAGCCTCCATGGAGAGGATGTGTTTCTCCAGATTTGCCTTCTCAGAACGAACCCTCTTCAGTTCGCTTTCCACCTGGAAGAACCTCTCGCTCCAACCACCTTCAGGATGGAAGAATCATATCTTCATTAATTCATAAATAAAATAAAAAGCTTTTCACATTCTATACATTTGCCTAAAGCACTAAAAATTAAACCAATTAGATGCTAGCACTATTAAAATGAGGCATATTACAAAGATAAAATTAGATAATAGAATTTGTCATTTCCAGAGTTCCACAATTTGGGTTTCTGGTCCTTACCTTTGGCCAGCTCCAGCGTCTCCAGCATCTCCATGACATCAGACAGCTGACATTTAGAGGTCTGCAGCGCCAGTCTCAGGGACTCTGACTCCTCTGTCAACTCTGAGATCTGGTCACCTGATAATAAATACATGTTATTGTCATCATTAAAACACCCTTGAGAGTAAACATAATACACAGGACAAAAGACTGAGACAGCAACCTTTTTTTGACATATTGGTCATTTAACGTCGGCTCTTATCCAGAGGAACTTAGTTACCAACCTTAGTTTAATGCAGTAAGACAATCACGTATCAACTTTATTGAGAGTAGAAACCTTCCACATAAAAGCAGCTATAAGCCAAATCAGTGCTAGTAAGTGTTAGTGCAAGAAAGACAAATACAACAGTATGGTGTTTGTTTGTTTATATTAGGGAGGGGGGCGGGTGGGTCAACAAAGGAGAGATAGTGTTTAGTTAAAAACCAACCTAGCGTCCGTCTCTCCACTATAGCAGCGCTAATCTTCTCTGCAGCACCACACCTCTCCTCCTCCATCTGTTGGACCTTCACCTCTAACTCTTCAACTTTGACCTCCAGCTCAGAGCACAGCTCCTTCCTGAGGGTCATCTCAGAGGTAGCGAGGTCAAGCTGGGAGTGGAGGGTCTGTAGCTCCTCCTCTAGCTTTCTGAGCGCCTCCCTGCTCTGGGCCAGCTGGTCCTGGTCACGGAGAGTTTCAGAGACTGCTGGATGTTCACCGCTGAGGGTCACATCATCATTATCTAGGCTTTCACTGAGCGCTATCTGCTGCTCTACAGGGACTTTATCCATGCAGTCACTGAAATCTACAGCTGGCTCCTCGTTGCCGTCACTTCCTGCCTGTAGAGGTACCTCAGAGTTGTGGAGGTCATCTGATTGCTCAGCTGATGAGATCAATGAAATAAAGTAAATCCTTGTGAACCCGAAGCATATATTATATTAACATCAAGATTTATGTAAATGGAAAGCATAACTACTAGAAATTCAATGTCTTATCATATCATCATCATCAACAAACCTGTTGGTTTCATCTCCACGGTATCTTCTTTTACGGGTAAGCTGACGTTGAAGAAAGAGCCTGACGTCTGTCTGGAAGTCGGTCCGTCCGCCTCTCCTGTAGAGACCTTCTGGTCTCTCTTGGTCTGAAGCTGCTCTATGAGAGACTGCTGCTGGCTTGCCTGTCATAATAATTATAATACATTTACAAAATACATTTTACTTCCAAGGACCTATACAATACAGGCCATCGTTGTAAATAAGAATTTGACCTGCCTTGTAAAATAAACACTAAAAACTAAATCCCCAAATTACATACACAATTAGCTCTCCCACTTTCCGATTTACCTGAGTCATCAGGCTGTCATAGTGTTCCTTGAACAGGGCTAGTTCACCCTGCAGTCCGCTCAGTCTCTGCTGGAGCTCGGTTTGTTCCCTCTCAAACGTTCCGATCCTCTCTCTGGCCTCGTCCTCGCTCTGCCGGGTCGCTCTCTCAAACGCAGACTGAACAGCCTCGTAGTTCTCCGCCAGGCTCTGTAGCGTACGCTGGAGACACTCGTTCTCCTGTTTGACCGCTTCCCTCTCATCCCCAGCGTTCAGACTGTGCCTCTGCAAGTCAGCCTCAAGTTGCTCCTTCTCCACGGTCAACTGCTCCCTCTCCACGGTCAACTGCTCCCTCTCCACGGTCAACTGCTCCCTCTCCACGGTCAACTGCTCCCTCTCCACGGTCACAGCTGCTCCTCTCACGACGGTCAACCTGCTTTCCTCTCCACGGTCAACTGCTCCCTCTCCACGGTCAACTGCTCCCTCTCCACGGTCAACTGCTCCCTCACCACGGTCAACTGCTCCCTCTCCACGGTCAACTGCTCCCTCTCCACGGTCAACTGCTCCCTCCCCACGGTCAACTGCTCCCTCCCCACAGTCAACTGCTCCTTCTCCACAGTGAGCTGAATGATGTCCATCTCCAGTTGGCCGTGTTTTCTAACCTCCTCCTCCAGGGTCTCCATCAGCCCATCAACAGTGGCCTGGAGTGATTCCACTAAACCTGCTGTGGACAAGGCAGCCTGCATCTGCTGGCGAGTGTCTTCAAGAGTTGCTGTCATCTGGGTGACTTCACAGCTCTTCTCAGACAGCTGCTCTTTGACAGAGCCCAGCTCGGTCTCCAAGGTGCCCCTTTGCGTCACGCTCTCCTCCAGTCTCCCGTTCAGAGAGGCCACGGTTCCTCTGAGTTCCTCCACAGTTCCTTTAAGCTCCTCTATCTGGGTGTCAAAGGTGTTCATGCAGGCCTCGTTGTCCTCCAGGTCCATCTGAAGCATCTCCAGCTGGACCTTGATCTTCTTCATGCTGATGACCTTCTCTTTCAGGGCGTCGGTAGCTTTGTCTTGTTCAGACTCAGCCTGGTTCAACCTCTCTTTCAGACTCTTAATCTTACGGTCTTTCTCATCGACACCGTTTCTGGCAGAAGACAAATCTTCTCTCAGCTTAGACAGTTCTAGTGAGGCCTTCTCCCATTTCTCCTTAGCCTCGGCTGCCTCCTGGCTTTTACTCTCCAGCTGGCTCTTTACAATCTCAAGCTGCTCCTTCAGGCCTCTTTGTTTCTGGAGGTAAGTCTCCAGCTCTGTGACATGGCTCTCGGCTTCCTTACGGAGTCTCTCTGAGAGCTCTTTGACTTGCATCTCCTGAGAAGAGATTAGGTTTGTTTTCTCCACCAGGCTGCTCTCCAGGTTGGAGTTGAGCTCCACGGCAGCCGAGTGGGTCTTCTGCAGAGCTTCCAGGGAGTTATTCAGGTCAGAAGACAGCTGGGTGGAAGCAGCATTATTCTCAGCGAGTCTGTCCTTCAATGTAGAGATCTGCTTCAGCAAACCCTTCCTCTCCTCTTCCTGGGAGTCCTGAAGGCTTTGATACTTCACAGAAACCTCTTCAGCTTCCCTCTGGATTTTCTCTACTTTCTCTGCCATCTCTGCCTTTTCCCTCTCAAGATCTGAGGCCTTGGTCTCAGCTTCGTTCACCTGAGCCTCTAGTTTCTCAACTACGTCTCTCAGTTTCTGCAGCTCTGTCTCAGTCTGGGTCAGGGTCTCGGTCATGTTCTGCAGAGCGCTTATGGACTCCTGTGCCGCAGCCGTCAGATTATCACAGCGCTCCTGTAGAGAGCCAACAGTTTTCGCCTGCTCTGAGAGGCTATTGACTTCACCCTGAAGACTTTCCCCTCTCTTTTCTGCCTCGGAAAGCTTCTGCACAAGATCCTCTTTAGTATTGACAATGTTGTCATACTTGGCCTGTAGTTTAACACCCAAAATTTTCTGGATCTTCAGGTTGGACTCCAGTGAAGACACCTGGTCCTGGAGGAACGGCAGCTCCTGCTGAATCTTAACCAGACTCAGCTTGGCCTGCTCAACCTCGTCTGCCTTCGATGCTACGCTTTCCTCACACTCCTTCAGGAGGGCGGTCTTCTCCTGGGTAAACCTGGCCAGCTGTTCCTCCTGTAGGGCCGTGGTCTGAGCCAGGCTCTCCCTGAGCTGGGCTGCTTCGCTCTGGCCTAACTCTACCAGAGCATCTTTGGACCGGGCCAGGTCGCAGGCCGCCTGGTACTGCTCCTGGAGCTCAGTGTGAAACATTTCGGCCCGCTTCGCCCTGCCAGTCTCCACCTGCAGCCTGGACTCCATGTCCTTCACTTGTCCCTCGAGCTGGGTCACCTGCAAACCAACGTTTTCCAGGTTTTTTGAGTGTTTCTGGTCAGACTCCACCAGCTGTTTCTGAAGCTCTTCGTACATGCAGCCCTTCTCCTCCAGGTCGGTACACTTGTTGAGGAGTTCTCCCTTCAGGGAGTCAATCTGCCCCGATAGACAAGCCTTCTCAGCCTCCAGAGTCTTCAGCTGCTCCTTTAGACCTCTGTTATCGTCGTTCAACGAGCCCAGACTCTTCTCCAGCTCAGTGATTTTGTCGGCAAAGCCTTGCTGCACAGCCTCAGTCTCGTTAACGAGCGTCTCCTTCTCCGTTTTCCATCCCTGAAGTGTCTCGTACTCCTTCTTCAGCTGCACAAACTCGCTCTGAGTGGTGGTCAGGGTTGTCTTCAGTTCCTGGATCTCCTTCTCCAGAGCTCTGTGTTTGTTTGTGATCTGTTCCACTTCCTGTTTTTGGGTATTCAGTTCACTCTGAGTCTTGTCATTCTTGGTCTCTGCGTCTGCGAGCGTTTTCTTTAGGTTCTCTAGATCTTGGGCTGACGATCTGGTCTGGCTTTCAAGTTTAGTGACAAGTCCTTTCAGCTCTTCGGACTGACCTTCATTTTTGGCTGTTGAACAACAGACACAAAGAAACAACATCTAATGTGGGGAAGCCAAAACCATAGAAATGACAAGGCATGGAATGAAAATGAGCTCATTCCACATCAAACAGGATTTAAAACATTACTTTTACATTGCTAAATCATAATCGATAGGTTTGGAAACCATGCACAAAGTCTCCCTTAAACAAGAGATTTTATATCAATGAGTACCTGGATAAATAAATGTTAAACAAAACCAACAACCTACCTCTGAAGTCATCCAGCATGCTCTGGGTGCGTTTGAGGTTCTGCTCGGAGGTCTTCCTCTCCTCCTCCAGCTGAGACAGCCTCTTGCTACCTTGGTCCAGCTGGGCGCTCACAATGTTCTTCTCTCTCTGCAGCTCCTGGACAAGTTAAAAACACAACAGTCAGATTACCTCTGGTTCCAAGATAGAGGACATCCAATGTCCTTAATGACCACCCAGGCTAGGGGTGAAACATTGTGTGCGTATATTAAAATAGTTTATTTTTTTTGGTGTGTGTGGTTTCATTGTGTTTAAAAAAAAAATTTGTCCAGCACATTTCCCCACAAATTAACACGTTACAGAAGAATACATAATAGGTTTAAAGAGAAATTCCATGAATCATGGCCCACCTCAAATTTCTTCCTGAGGTCCTGCTCCTTGTTTTGGCTGGCCTGTTGGCTCTGTTCTGACCTCAGCAGCTTCTGTTTCTGCTCCTCCTGGTCTCTCTCCAGCTGGCTCCTCTGGCATGACACCTGGCAGAGAGGGAAGTGACATACTTGGTAACAGGAAGTGAACTTTGAGTGGTTGTCAGTGACGTGTAGAAATGAATAACTCCGGCCCATAATCACAACGTTTTACATTACCTTGTCCATCTCAGCCTGCAGGATGTTGTGGTCTTTCTTGGCTTGCTGTATCTCCTGGTTCAGCTTGGTCTTGGTCTGGTTAAACTGCTGCTCTAAGGCGTGGTGGCTGCTCTGGAGGTGGGACAGCTCCTACACACAAACACAAGAAAACATACATTTATACACCTCCCTTCAGCAACAGCTGTTCCACAAAAAAATAAAAACATGGGTAACAGAGATTGAAGTTGCCACAGGTGGATTCACAGTATTAATTGTAACTACAAAGTCTGAAAGAACAGAGGACAAATGGAGCAGACCTTCTGGCTCTCCTTCTCCTGGTCCTTGACCTTCTGTTCCAGAGCTCGTCTGCAGCTCTCAGCGTTGTGCCTCTGGCAGGACATCTCCTCAGAGACCTGTTTCAATTTCTGCTCCATTGACACACACTGGGAGGAGGCACAGTAATGATTCATACATTTTCTTGTGGTCAAAACAGCCCTCAAAAACACAACAGGAATGCATTAGCAAATTATTACATTTTTTAATACTCCATATATCCCCTACCTTGGCGACAGCTTGTTCGTGCTGAGTGGTAGCCTTGCTAAGATCATCTATGCTCTTGCCCAGGGTCCTGTCTCTGTCGGTCAGGTCTCTCCTAGCCTGGTCCAGCTGGCCTTGGAGCTCCTGGAGCCTTCCGCTCTGCATCCTCGCGTCCTTCTCCTGTGACTGCAGACGCTGCTCCAGCTCAGACACTTTACTCTTCAGCTCTGACAGGACATTAAAAAAAAACAGGACCAAACATTGAGAAACAAGGAGACGCGAATACACCACCGGGGTTTTCCCAGTCAGAACATTTTGTTTTTCCGTTACAACGCGTTTTCTCACAAATGTGCCTACTGACAGGGTTTGTAAAGATAGTATTAGTATAACAGGGTGTGGCCTAAAGGATAGTATTAGTATAACAGGGTGTGGCCTAAAGGATAGCATTAGTATAACAGGGTGTGGCCTAAAGGATAGTATTAGTATAACAGGGTGTGGCCTAAAGGATAGCATTAGTATAACAGGACGTGGCCTAAAGGATAATATTAGTATAACGGGGTGTGGCCTAAAGGATAGCATTAGTATAACAGGACGTGGCCTAAAGGATAGCAATTAGTTACAGGACGTGCCTAAAGGATAGCATTAGTATAACAGGGGTGGCCTAAAGGATTAGCATTAGATATAACAGGGTGTGGTCTAAAGGATAGCATTAGTATAACAGGGTGTGGTCTAAAGGATAGCATTAGTATAACAGGTGTGGCTAAAGGATAGCATTAGTATAACAGGGCTGTGGCCTAAAGGATAGCATTAGTATAACAGGATGTGTCCTAAAGGATAGCATTAGTATAACAGGGTGTGGCCTAAAGGATAGCATTAGTATAACAGGGCGTGGCCTAAAGGATAGCATTAGTATAACAGGGAGTGGCCTAACCTTGATTCAGCATCCTCAGCTGTTCCATCTGCTGGGAGGAGCCATCAGAATCAAACTGGGATACAGATGTGCTGATTCGCTGGATGGATTTGATTGGTGTATCCTCCGTGTTCCACAGGAAGCCGCCAGCGGATGTCCCGCCCCCTGCCCGCCTAGCCAGGGGTGTTTCAATGGTGCCCTGGGACTGGCGGTTCTTGTCCTGCTGTTGCCATGGGAATATGGAGGAGCCTGCTTGTTGCCGGGTGGCAATGTCCTTATGACTGACGGACGACTGGTTCAACAGCTAGAAGACGAGACAGAACCATGCATCAGTATGCATCGTATTAAAGTCCCTCCAGGATTTTGCAATTGCAACTCTTCTGTGTGCAAAATCAACAATCCCTGCATATTACGAGGGCTTGCAAATGGGAAAAATCACTGCAATATTACAGCATAAAACAACATAAAACCGCATTACAAAATGAGGGCTCGCAATTTTAGCTTATCGCTGCACTTTAACCACATAAAATGAGTCAGCGGAGTTTTGGGACAATTGGATAAAAATCATAGTAAATTGCCATGCAAAGTCTAAGAGCTGCAATAGCAAAATAAAACATGTCTGCCCACAAATATAACAGAAAAACGCAGTACATCCTGGAGGGGCTGGTATTGTCAACGCTGCAATCTTATATAAAAAAAAAAACATGTTTAATTGCTATTTTTACATACAGGCACCTGCACTACAGGTGAATTAAATTACACAATAAACGAGAATCAGCCTCCAACCAAACTAACTATAACTTAGAATAATTTAGTCCAGGCAAAAAATGTTTTAACTTTAAAGTGAAAAATAACAGTGTCAGTTTCGATTTGTTCTTCTTGCTCCTGTGCAGTTGGAAATCAAACAATTACATCTGTAAACACCAACAGTGTTTTCCATTTCAAACTATTTTAGAAGAAATTGTGAATTATGCAAGGGTGCCAATACTGTTGACCGCATCTATGTTATGCTACTTCAAAGCAACAACAACGCTTTGATTTGTATGACTAGTTCAACAGGTATAGATGTTTTATTGTCACATACACCGGATAGGTGCAGTGAAATGTGTTGTTTTACAGGGTCAGCAATAGTAGTACGGCGCCCCTGGATCAAATTAGGGTTAAGTGCCTTGCTCAAAGGCACATCAAAAGACTCTGGTATTTGAAACAGGGACCTTTCAGTTCCAGAGTGTCATAAAGGATTATCATGCTAACAAAACCACTCCAATTGTAGTCCCTGCACTGCATCTGACTGTGTGGTTGTGCTACTGAGCATTTCAACTCACTTTGACCTGTGTGATTTTCAGTTCGGCTTCCAGTCTCTTCCTCTCTTCCACCTCCTGGTTGTATCTCTCCTGAAGATCCTCCAGTCTGGAGTCTGGGAGGGAGAGGAACTGTTCACACCACAACCATGCACTTAAAATAGACAGATGATACTAGTTATGGAGGCCTCTACCAGGGTTCGGGTCAATTTCCTTTAAATTCCAGTCGATTCAGGAAGTACACTAAAATTCCCTCCAATTTTTTTCAATTAGTAATATTTGGAATTGGAATCAAATGTATTTATAAAGCCCTTTTTACATCAGCCAAAACAGAATTTGGTTTACTTTCTGAATTTAAATGGAATGGACTCCAACCATGGCTACAACTGCACCGTGACACATTTTTACCAGGTAAGTTGACTGAGAACACATTCTCATTTACAGCAACGACCAGTTACGGGGGCGAGGGTGAATGAGCCAATTGCACAGAATGTAAGTGGGCCATATTGTGGTACTCTACCATGCTGCCTGTAACTGGGAGTAGCAGCAGGAGTGGCAAAGGTCTTCTGAGGAGTGCTGTAGGACTGTAGATCAGAGGAGTGAGAGGGCTGCGAACGGTCCTTTTCATTCTTATATCTGTAGAGAGGAATACAGTGTTATTATTATTATGTTGTAACCATCCGATTCCTAGGCTAGCTAAGCATCTCCAGTATGTGCACAAAGCCAACGGATTTCTCATACAGCCCTAGTGTACAGTAGTACTGAGCAAGCGACTCACTTCCTGAGTTCCTGCTCCAGTCGTTCTATGGTCTTCTTGCTGGTGCTGAGCTGACCCTCCAGGTTGCTGACCTGTTGCACTTTGACCCCCAGATCGTGGGTCGCCTTCTGACGGGCCTTCTCCACGGCGTCACATGACTCTACTAAGGCCTGGTTCTCCCTCTTAATGGCAGACGCCTCGCTCTTCTCACTGTCAACCTGGAGAACACACAACTTTGAATGTCAAACACACAAACTGAATGTAAAAACAGAAATTCCCCTAGGATAAAGTATTGTTAATGTTTTGGAATTCAACACCATAACTTAAGTCAGCAACCTTTTGTTTCTGTTTTTGTAGAGCAGCCTCCAGTGAGTCGAGCTGGAACTGTTTCTGAGTCCTCTCCTTCTTCAGCTTGTCCAGCTGTCCCTCAATCTCTTGTATCTTCTGCAGGGCTTTACCTGAAAGACCATCCTTCCACTCCTCCACTACCCAGCTCATACTGCTTCAATATCTGTAGCTAGCTACGTCAAGCCTCAACCGGCATATCCTGGGAGGGGAGAAGTACCAAAACTAAAGTTAGCTAGCTAAGCATATTCGAATGGAGGCAGTGCTAGTGACATGGCACTAAATAGTACACCAGATTCATAATGTTTTATATTGAATTTCACAATTCTGATATTTATTTGATTGATGTTAAAAAATATATATATATACAATATCCAAATGTAAAAGTGCATGTAAAATTATCAGGAATTAGTCATATTTATAGGGCTACTAGTGACATTTTGAAGGTTACAAATTCGAATGTGTTACAAAAATCTATAAATTGTTTTTACACCACATCAAACAGATAAAGACAAAAACACATAAAGGGTATTTACATAAAACATTTTTGGGAAAAGCTTAATTAACAGTATCAATTGATTTCAATACCTTATTCATACTATTCAATGTGGCAAAGTCATTATTTAAGTACACCTTAAAATATATTGAATAAGATGTTTCCCCCACAAATAAATATATTTTTATGGATGTGATATTTAGCAAGATTTTTTTATCAAATGTATCACATACTTTCGTTAGTGGAGAATCATGAACTATCAAAAACTAAAAGAAATCTCAAACTCTCTGCTACTGACTCGTTTTGAATCATATGTCTTGGTTATAAATGAGGCATAACTACTGCCTTTTATCAAATATATTATTTCTCTGCGTTTATGCACTTTAGCTTAGATAGCTAACGCTAGCTAATCAAGCTAACGTTAGCCTAATTTAGCGCTAGCTAGACCGCTTTTCATATCGAATGTAAACAAAGTAAAAGTCACAGCGGACGAACAGAGAGTAGTTTTTGCAACTTCCAAAACTGTTCAAAACAATATTGTGTCCAAATTAACTATCTGCTTTACCAATTTGTTGCAACAAAAAAAAAAGTTTTAGGTAGAAATCCGAACTCACCTAAAAGCGTTGATTCTTGTTCTTGCGATTTCGCTCCGAAAGACAAAATGCTGCTGAAAATTCAAAATCTCCCAACGCGCCCAGTAATCTCCGATATGGCGTTTGATTGGATGATTATAGTGATTTTGTCAGAAACCCACCATTGATTGGACGCTTGAATTTGAACAAGTCCCCGCCCCCAGAATATTGCGGCAGTTTATTTGTCACATGACTAGCCAAGGGACTAAAGGGTTGATCCGAGGGAGGGATCAGTCTTGAAAATCGTGTATTGTATCCGAGGGAGGGATCAGTCTTGAAAATCGTGTATTGTATTGGTACTGTATTGGTTTGTAGTTACTCACCCTCAACTGGTAGATTGTTGTAACGTTTCCTAAACTCAGTTTATGCACATTACAACTACTATGGTTTGCATTGTTTTCATTTATGGGAATTTGCATTCAGTTGTTTCATTATAGCTAATGCCGCATTCATGTGCTACTCGGAACTAGGAAACTCGAACCTTTTCGACTCGCTACAGGTTGAACGCGGCACGTGTATAACTACAACCAGTTAACAAGTAGAACATTTCAGAGTTTCCTAGTTCCGACTAACACGTGAACGTGGCTTTAATATCAAATTCAATTCAAAGGGCTTTATTGACATGGGAAACATGTTCACATTGCCAAACCAACTGAGATAGATAATAAACATCCCCCTTTCCCATTGTCTTTTTTGCCTCAGTGGATCGACTAAATTGTTCTGCCCAAGTTCCAAAAAGCATTTGCAATTGGCATGTATTTGGCTAAAGTACAGTTATGCCCTAAAGTTTAGGCATAGGTGACGCACTAACATCAGATAAAAAATAATGAAAGAAACACCTAATGTAGCCTATTGATATGAATTGATATTGATATGAACAAAAAAATGATACATTTAGGTATTTTTAATGCATTGTTTCCTCTTTATTCAAACCTCATCACACACACAAACACTTTATGTGCCACAGTACCACTTTCTGGTGGTAAACATAAAGCAGAAACTGATTCTTTCAAGACGTTGCAAAACGTTGCGGTCTTGAATGGAACATTTCATTTGCGTGCCAAAAGCGGCAAGGGAAGATGCAATAAACACACATATTTAGCATTGCTAAATTGCTAAACTAGAAAATAAAATACCACACATTGTGTGTTTTTCTGTGACATTAGAGACCTGTCAATGTGAGCAGTATATTTTACAGTTGTTTAGAAAACTGCTGAGAAGGGCGGTTTCAGAGGTAACTAGGTAAACGGAAGTAGAAACGGTAGACCTAAACATGGCGCCTTTGCTGGATCACAAAATTGGCGACGCTATGTTATCTTCTTTACCTTGGCGATCAAAATCGAATCTCTTGACATGTTCACTCCTTTTGCTTATTTACCTGACGTCGCATCCAGCCTTGGCCAAACCGAGCAGCCTCAAAGAGATCACTGACGGAAACTGGGAAGACATCTTGGCAGGGGAATGGATGATTGAATTGTAAGTCCATCTAGCTAGGTAGCAAGCATGATAAGCTAACTGCTTAGTTAAACTGGCAATACATACAGCTAACGTTACTTTGCAATAGGTCGTTTTCTAGTCTTGAATCGGCACTTGTTGATTACCACGCCACGCGGAGAGGGCACACCTAGCTAGATAGTTTATCTTAGATAGATAGCTTGCTAACGTTACATCGTTTCATAGGCTTGCAGCTAACAATCTAAAATCCATGCTTTCAGATTAATCTCAAATGATGTGACAGACCATGGCATGGTGGAGTTGGAAAGATAGAGCTAGGCTGCTGGACTACTGAGTGTTTTTGTTAGGTAGCTAACGTTAGTTGTATGGTGTAGTTAAGACATGTTGACCTGTCACTCATAACATGTTGACACCTGTTGTCATTGAATCTTGGATAGCCGTGTCAGATATGTCTGTTGTTGAAAAACGGTATCTAATGTTAATGTTATTGTCATGCCAATGTTTGGCCCCACCTCACTCGTCCCCGGCAGTTTTGCTCCGTGGTGTCCGGCGTGCCAACAGCTCCAGCCGGTGTGGAATGAGTTTGCCGACTGGGGTGAGGACATGGGCGTCAACATAGCGAAGGTGGACGTTACTGAACAGCCTGGTACGTTATGTATATCTCCCTGGCTTCCTGACTGCCTATCAATAATTTCCCTTCACGTTTCACGAAGTTTCCCATGGTACAGATCATCCTAGCTTCTCCAATCCAAATCTTAACCTTTAGTGGGTAAAATGCTAAACAGACCAAAGATCACTGTCTCTTGGGCCAGCTGCACCCTACTGCTTTCAGAGGAATGAGGAGGGGAGAGGTCCACTATGTTTTGTAGTTGAGACAATGCATCTAATCTGATCCAGCTATAGTCCACTATTACCATTGATATAATTTGTTAGGTCTATCTCATGTTTTTGTAGGCCCTTTGTAATATCAGTCAAGAACAAGATGGTGTTGGACTCATTCAGAGAGATATTTAGTCATATTCACTAATATTCTGCTCTCTCCTCCCGCCCCCACCACCCACGCCTTAGGTTTGAGCGGGCGATTCATCATCACTTCACTTCCGACCGTCTACCAGTAAGTGCCTCAAGCAATGTCTCACATCCTGTTCCTCTCACAGACGCAGGCCAACAAAACTCAACCACCACCCATCATCCTATTTAGACTAATCAGGAAATGTGAAAATCTTACAACCACATTTTAACCAATAACCCTCACTGGAATGTGAGATGCTGTTATATACTTTAGCTTCAGACTTTGTCGGGAAGAGGAAGTGTCTTTCTAACATGTTCTTTTTGTTGTTGTTGCTACTGTTATGATTCTAGACCCAGTTTACACACTAGCCTTATATGTTGCTATAAAATGTTGTCTGTCAATGGTAGAAGAACTGTAAATATATGACCTTACTATAAGGTACTTACTATGTGGCACAATGGGCAAATAATCTGACTGTTTCTTTATTGTGCTTAATGCCACAATATTGGCTTTAATTGTGGTAGATCTCTATGATGACACTGTGTGTGTGTGTGTGTGTGTGTGTGTGTGTGTGTGTGTGTGTGTGTGTCAGCTGTAAGGATGGTTTGTTCAGGAGGTACCAGGGGGCTCGCACCAAAGATGACTTGCTAAGCTTTATTGATGAGAAGAAGTGGCAGGGCATTGAGCCTGTGTCTTCCTGGTTTGGACCATCTTCCTTCATGTGAGTGGATTCATGATTAATTGATTGAGTGATTGATGTGAGTCTCCTCTCATTACGGGGCCTTAATGTGTGAAACTGGAGGGGGAAAAATACTGAAATGTAATGCATGAAAAGGTCCCGCTCGCGGGTCTGCGTTCCCACATCCATACCCACACATGCAGTCAGAGCCCTCCCTCCCTCCTGACATTTTGCTGACATGGGCTTTAAGGGCAAAACTGCTGACGCACAACCATATTTTGAAATTGCACCTTGTGTATTCTACTATTCTAACTCTTAACAGTAAGTTGAGACCTATATATATATATAGAAATGTTATATAGTTAACTATAGAAGATAACCAACAATGCAGTTTTAAGAAAATGGAGTTAAGAAAATATTTACTAAATAAAGTTTTAAAAAGTAACACAATAAATAAACTATAATGCAGCTATATACAGGGGGTACCGGTACCGAATCAATGTGCGGAGGTACAGGTTAGAGGTAATTTGTACATGTAGGTAGGGGTAAAGTGACTGCATAGATAATAAACAGTGAGTAGCAGCAGAGTAAAAACAAAGGGGGGGGTCAATGCAATAGTCTGGTTGGCGACTTGATTAGTTGTTCAGCAGTCTTATGGTTTGGGGGTAGAAGCTGTTAAGGAGTCTTTTAGACCTAGACTTGGCGCTCCGGTACTGCTTTCCGTGCGGTAGCAGAGCGAACAGTCTATGACCTGGGTGACCTGAGTCTTTTGCAATTTTTTGGGCCTTCCTCTGACACAGCCTAGTATATAGGTCCTGGATGGCAGGATGCTTGTTCCCAGTGATGTACTGGGCTGTACGCACTACCCTCTGTAGCGCCTTACAGTCGGATGCCGAGCAGTTGCCATACCAGGTGGTGATGCAACCGGTCAGGATGCTCTCAATGGTGCAGATGTAGAACTTTTTGAGGATCTGGGGCCGATGCCGTATCTTTTCAGTCTCCTGAGGGGGGAAAATGCGTTGTCGTGCCCTCTTCACAACTTTCTTGGTGTGTTTGGACCATGATAGTTTGACACTTTAATCAGGTTAGCTGGTAATTCTTAAATTATCTAAATTAAAATGTCTAAAAGGTATTTCTCCCTTTTCTCCCCCTGAAGGATGAACACAATGTCCGCTCTCTTCAAGCTGTCAATGTTCATTAGGGTGAGTGCTGCTTTTGCCTTCACTCTGTGAGCTGTCAGACGCCACACACCAACACCACACCCACACCACACCCACACCACACCCACACCCACACCACACCACACCAACACCACACCCACACCACACCAACACCACACCAACACCAACACAACACCACACCAACACTATGGCTGCATCCCAAATGGCTCCCTATGTAGTGCACCACCTTTGACCTTTGACCAGGGCCCGGTTTCCCGATAGCGATGGAATTTAGGCTTACAGAGTGTTTTTTAACGATGCATCTTTCCTACAACGCCAAAGATGTAACATATTTCCCAGAACACCATGCGGAGAGAACGTTCCATAAGTGTGTCGTTGAGGCATGTGTTGATACTGATAGAATGGAACGAAAGGCAGTGCTGCTCTCAGATCAGGTTTCTCCATTCAAATCCCACCTTAACCTTTGCCCTCAGAACAGCCTCAATTCGTCGGGACATGGACTCTACAAGGTGTCGAAAGTGTTCCACAGGGATGCTGGCCCATGTTGACTCCAATGCTTCCCACAGTTGTGTCAAGTTAGCTGGATGTCCTTTGGGTGGTGGACCATTCTTGATACACAGGAAACTGTTGAGTGTGAAAAGCCTATATTGTAGTTACACTATTTATCTCTTAATGCCGTCATCTCAGTCTTCATTTGAAGCATATTTTATCCTTCGCCTGTTTGCAAAGACATTGCCAAGTTGTAACTGACAGTTGACTTCTCGTTGTTCTGTCCCCTCCAGCATTGCCATAACTACCTGATAGAGCATTTGGGGATTCCAGTGTGGGGCTCATATGTCATCTTTGGACTGGCCACTCTCTTCTCTGGCCTCGTCCTGGGACTGGTACGTTAGTCATACTCCTCGATATTCAATCCCTATGTGATGTGTCTTTGTTTGATTTTAATTGAGCTAGGATTTGATTTATCTTGCACTTTTGATTTTAATGTACTTTTTAATGTAAGGTGTCCTGAAAGGCGTCTGGTCATATAAAGTGTTGTTATTAGTTAGTATTATGTGCGTGCCCTCACATAGTGGACCACCAAGACACATGTAAACAATGGAGCAAATGCATCCCATTTTATATTTTGTTGGAAAAATGACAGGCTGTGGAAGTTATTGGAGGCAAACAAAGAGAGATGTCAATATCTTCCAGTAACATCAACTCTGCTCTCCTCACCAATCGAGACAACTTCTCTTGTGCCTTCTCTTCCAGATACTGGTGTTCATTGCAGATTTTGTCTTCCCATCACGACGATTTAACTCCCCAAACTACTACCAGAGTGAGTACGAGATGACAGAGAATCCATGCAAATGTAACTCTGTGTTATGTGCTGAACTCTTGGAGCGGATATAGTAGTAGAGGATTATGGTAGTCTTTTATCGTTTGTCTTTACAGAGAACAGACTTTTTTGTATTCTTAAGTTGTGGACAGTTCTGTTTTTAGTGTAGGAGCAGTGGCATGGAGGGTGCAGTATGTAATATAATGACTTTGTTATTGTCCTGTACTGTTATTCATATAGTCTTTATTGTCCTGTTATTCATATAGTCTTTATCCTGTTATTCTTATTGGCCTGTTATTCATATAGTCTTTATTGTCCCATTCCAGAGAAACAGACGATGGAACAAGCCAGGCTGATTCAGCAGCTGGAGGAGGAGCAGGAGGCGGACGGAGAAGAGGATGATGAGGACGATGAAGATGGAGAACAGGAAGATGTCTGGAGGAGGAGGAGAGCATCTCCCGAGGGGCGTCCAGAGGAGGTGCTGCGAAAGAGGGTGGTGGGCAACCGTGAGGACCAGGATGAGGACTCCTAGAGGCCTGGAGGGGAATTGAAGATGCCCCTTCAAACAGCGAGGAAGGGGAGGGGGCCTGGTTTGGGGCCTAAGCTTGTTTTTATAAAGTGCCTCAGAATAGGAGTACTGATCTAGGATTTTTTGATCATGATAACTAAGATGACATGGACAGGTGGAACTGATCCTAGATCAGTACTCCTACTCTGAGGTGCTCTATGAATACGGGACCTGGTCCTGAGCAGCAGTAGTTTACAGCAGACGGCTTACAGAGCCCTAGCAACGCGCTGGCAAGGCCTCAGCAACGCCTTGCTTCTTCTCCCTTCAGCTTCACCGGGAGTGCCCCGTATTCTGACCGCTCTGCTCTCACCACCAGCACCCTCCCCTGGATTGGAGGTGCTACTGCAGACTCCCAACACCATTATCATGTTCTTTAGGCATCAAATGAAGGAAACAGACAGGAACAGGAAGGGTTTATCCATGTCCAATATGAAATGCTCCTTTTTCATTTTCCGTTGGTAAACTAAAAAAAATTGTTGTCCCTAATGAACACAAAGCTGTTCATCCTATTTCTTTTGAAACTGATCGATTGGGTGGTTGAGGTTTCAAGGAAAATTCCACCCAAAAATATTTT
Source organism: Salvelinus sp. IW2-2015 (assembly GCF_002910315.2). Taxonomy (NCBI): domain Eukaryota; kingdom Metazoa; phylum Chordata; class Actinopteri; order Salmoniformes; family Salmonidae; genus Salvelinus; species Salvelinus sp. IW2-2015. The sequence goes on along the minus strand of NC_036843.1, from coordinate 27,781,755 downwards.
GTTTTTTGTTTTATTAGTCCATTGTTGACATAGTCCCAAAAGATATGTAACTTTCAAAATACAGAAATCATCCCCGTGTGATGCATTTAGCCTCATATGAGGCTACTTTTTTGCATCATATGATACAAACTGCGTCATGCGGGGATGATTTCTGTATTTTGAAAGTTGCAAATCTTGAAAACTTGAGTGCTGACAGTCACAAAATGTTTTGCTTATGTCAACAATGGACTAATGAAACAAATACCAAAGGATTGTGTTTGGGTTGAGTTTACCTGAAGGTATGGAGTGCACTGGAACAGGATAATTTTACCGCTTTGTGTGTTATGCATTTTTTTTTTTTTTTTTGTATTCTACATTAATCCCTGTTTTAACAAATTATATACAGCTTTTGAGCATTATTTCATTGTACACTGTGTGTCCAAAACATTAGGAACACCTTCCTAATATAGAGTTTCACCCCCTTTTGACCTCAGAACAGCCTCAATTCGTTGAGGCATGGACTCTTCAAGGCGTTGAAAGCGTTCCACAGGGATGCTGGCCCATGTTGACTCCAATGCTTCCTACAGTTGTGTCAAGTTGGCTGGATGTCCTTTGGGTGGTGGACCATTCTTGATACACAGGAAACTGTTGAGTGTGAAAAACCCAGCAGCGGTGCAGTTCTTGACACAAACCGGTGCGCCAGCGGCCTGGCACCTACTACCATACCCCTTTCGAAGACACTTAAATCTTTTGTCTTGCCCATTCACCCTCTGAATGGCACACATACACAATCCATGTCTCAATTGTCTCGAGGCTTAAACATCCTTCTTTAACCTGTCTTCGTCCCTTCATCTACACTGAATGAAGTGGATTTAATAAGTGACATGGTCAGTCTGTCATGGAAAGAGCAGGTGTTCTTAATGTTTTGTCCACTCAGTGTATATCTTCCATCTGATGTATATTTCTGTTTCTCCTTTTCCACTTTATTATTATTTTTTACCTCAAAGCCTATTGTTTGTTTTCATCCAAGTCTTCCTTGACAGACCTTGTATCCGCCCACCATTGAACTTCATAATGCTTTAGTGAACGCAGTGCAGTTTGCATGCTTTTCTACAGGCAACTAAGATCAAATCTCTTCGGGGTCCTTCATATGTTTCTGTTTGGTCGACACCAAGATGTTGTACAGTTGTTGCTTTCATCTCTGGTGGAAGGGAACTGCTATTTGCTACCTGCCTGGTTTTGATGAAGTCTCACTCCACTTTATACAAATATCGTGGTGCTTACTAAACCTCCCTGGAGGTGGATATTGGTCAGTATGGATCATTAAGGATTTAACTGTTTTGGAGTGGCGAAGACGCCCCTTGTTTTGCTAGAACAGGGCTGCACAGGGGTGCGTTCACAACCCCAGCATGATACGAAGATATTGTGGTGTTAAAATGTTTAATAACCTTGTTTTGTTGATCTCTGCTGTAAGGCCCCTTTGTAAAGCTGGCAGCATGACAACATGAGATTTGTATCTTATGTTGTGTTCATCTCTGTGTGAGAAGTTCTTCCATATAAATCAGAAAATAGTTTATTAATGTGCTGTCAGTCGTCAGACACAATGCATGCCGTCTTTACAATTATTATGGGGGTTCTTCAATATCCTGGTCACAAATGGCACTCTATCCCCTATATAGTTAACTACTGTTGACCAAGACCCATATAGGTCTGGTCAAAAGTAGTGCATTATATAGGGAACAGGGAGCCATTTGGGATGTGTGAGAGGTGATGTTATTTTAACCCTACTTCTGCTCCTTAGTCTTCTGGCTCCTGCTTTACTCTGTGTGAGAGAGTGGGGGGAGGGGGGTAGAGAGAGTGGGGGGAGGGGGGTAGAGAGAGTGGGGGGAGGGGGGTGGAGAGAGAAGGGGGATGGGGTGGAGAGAGAAGGGGGATGGGGTGGAGAGAGAAGGGGGATGGGGGTAGAGGTGTGTGTGTGTGTGTGAGAGAGAGAGAGTGTTTTTTGAAGTTTAACTGAAATTTCCTGGATGCCGATTTTAAGCCTAATCCTGGATTTAAATGCTATTTCAATGTACATTCTTCAGGACTATGCTTAATTGGTGTCCAGGAAACTGTCCCCTAAGAGTTTGAACTCAAGGTCGTTAACCTATTTTCATGGTTTGAAAAGAGGCTAAAGTAAATCCCCAGGGCAGTCGATGCAGAATACCAATGGTCAAAGCCAGGGCCCGTAAAGCGTCTGAGTAGGAGTGCTGATCTGAGATCAGTTTTACCTTTTGAATCATATGAATAAGATGGGGCAACTGATCCTAGATCAGCACTCCTACTCTGAGACGCTTTATGGATATAGTTTGGTCTTGTTCTTTCAGAAGAACAGGACGTCAAACAAGAATGACTTTGTGACTGTACTGTGCATCGTTCATAAAATAGTGTTGTGCGTATAGGACATGTAGTTTTACATTTTCTGAGTGGGCAGTAGAAGTGGCATTGTAACCGGGACGAGTATTTTACTGACATTTCATTATCTGTCAAAACTGACAGATGCTCACAAAAACCTGTTTATGTATTTCAGCTTTGTATAACAGACCGGTTTAGGCCTATGACCTATGACCTGTGTTGACGTTCCACATTTTTAGCAATGACTTTTCTTTTGACTTCTCTTTTTTTTAAATGCTATTATTTCTTTCCTACAAGCTATTTCCTCATGTTGTGACAAGGGTACCACATCAAAATACGCTCACCTGGACATTTAACATGGATTCATTTGGTTTGAAATCTAACTGTGGCTTCTAGCTTTCCTCGCTTCAGCTGCAGGGCTTATCCTAAATGGCTCCTTATAGAGTGCAGGTCAATAGTAGTGCATTTATATAGGGAATAGGGTGCCGTTTGAGTCATAGAGAGATGCACGTAGGACACTGAGACAACTATGTTCTTACCTGTGTCCAACGAGCGCTCTTTCAATAAAGAATCAACTCATGTTTGAATCGATCTGTACTTAGCACTCTGTGTGACTGCAATGTCCATTTTTTTATTATGTGACTCACAGTGAGTTAAATACTGTGAGGTTTTACAATAACTTCTAGAAATTGCGTATTGATGAACTCAATCAAATGTATTCTATAATGCCCTTTTTACATCATAATTTGTCACAAAGTGCTTTACAGATACACAGCTGAAAACCCCAAAGAGCAAGCAATGCAGAGGCAGAAGCACGGTGGCTGGGAAAAACTCCCTAGAAAATGCAGGAACCTAGGAAGAAATCTAGAGAGGAACCAGGCTCTGAGAGGTGGCCAGTCCTCTTCTAGCTGTGCCGGGTGGAGATTATAAGAGTATGTGGCCGTTAAGGCCAGATAATTCTTCAAGATGTTCAAACATTCATAGATGACCAGCAGGGTCAGATAATAGTACCAGTGGTTATAGAGGGTGCAACAGGTCAGGAGTAAAAGTCAGTTGGCTTTTTGTAGCTGAGCATTCAGAGGTCGAGACAGCAGGTGAGAGAGCGAAATAGAGACAGAGGGAGTTGAAATAGCAGGTCCGGGACAAGGTCAGGGTTCCATAGCTGCAGGCAGAGCAGCCATACAACCAGGTGGAATGGGGTACAGCCAGGAGTCATCAGGTCAGGTAGTCTTGAGGCATGGTCCTAGGGCTCAGGTCCTCCGCGAGGGGAGAGAGAGCGAGACCACTCTTCTAGATGTATGTACCTTTAGAGTTGTACAATGACAGACCCCAAGCTTTTAATTCCTGTATTCATGACAGGGTTTGAGCCCGAGTTGGCCTACAGTACAGCTTAGTGTTATAGCAGTTTTGTAATACTACTAATGTCCAATAGGTGGCAATGTTTTCCACTGTCTTGAAACAATTGCATTTGTGCTACTATAGTAGCTATTTATCCTGCATACTTTTCAGTAATGCCGAAAACCCTACTGTAAATGTTCAGTGCATACTGGTACTTGCTAGGTCAATGTGTTAGTAGCTTTAATAAAAATGGGAATTGGAAACAGGAAATTGCAATCCTACTCATGTTGATTTTTACTAGATTTTGTTGTTGTTGGGGGGTGGGGTTATTACAATGTTTATTCTGCTGAGCCATTTACTTTGTGTTGGTTTTCTTATCTTTTCTTATTTCTTATTATTGTTGCATTGTTCAGAAGGAACCTGCAAGTTAACATTTCGTTGGATGATGTATACCATGCGTATCCTATACATACGGCTAATAAAACTTGAAGCTTGCTGTGCTCTCTGGCCTCTGGGGGATACCTTTTAGTACGTCCCAAATGGCACCCTATTCCCTATATAGTGCACTACCCTTAAATGTAGTACACTATATAGGGAATCATTTGTTATAGTCACTGACTAGAGCTGAGGGAGGGTGCAGAGAGAGTACTTAGGGACTGGAGCTGGTGAAGGTGCAGAGAGAGGACTCAGGGACTGGAGCTGGTGAAGGTGCAGAGAGAGGACTCAGACTGGAGCTGGTGAAGGTGCAGAGAGAGGACTCAGGGACTGGAGCTGGTGAAGGTCCAGAGAGAGGACTCAGACTGGAGCTGGTGAAGGTGCAGAGAGAGGACTCAAGAGTATAATGGAAAAAGTGTGTTAAAAGATGCTTAAAATTATTAAAAATACCAACAAATTATTCTGATTGTTGAATTGTATTGAATTGTGTTTGGGAAACAAAGATAGACAAGGTTTTATGTTATCATGTGTGTATAGCGCGTATGTTATGTGTGTGTATAGTGTGTATGTTGTGTGTATAGGGCGTATGTTACCATGTGTGTGTATGTTATGTGTGGGTACAGTGTGTATGTTATCATGTGTGTGTACAGTGTGTATGTTATCATGTGTGTGTATGTAATCATGTTTGTGTACAGTGAGTATGTTATCATGTATGTTATCATGTGTGTGTATGTTATGTGTGGGTACAGTGTGTATGTTATCATGTGTGTGTACAGTGTGTATGTTATCATGAGTGTACCAAGAGACCACTTATTTCGGACCAGTAATGTTTTCAAATTTGTAATGTTTACATAAATTCTCATTATTTACAGGATCACACAACATCCTGAAATATACGGTATGTAGATGTCTTTGTTAGAAAGAATATCCTATTTCCCTTGATGGAGTGATGCTGAATGTACAACATGGCTCAACGTACCCCACTCTCCCCTACTACCCAACATCCATGGGAGAACTCTGGAAGTCCAGTCCTTTTGACTTCTATACAGCACAGCACACATGTATTTAAGTTGGTTGTGGGGAAGAGAGGCCTGTTTGACTTGAAACCCCTGGGCCAGAGACCAGAAGGGGGGTAAGTTGTGGGGAAGAGAGGCCTGTTTGACTTGAAGCCCCTGGGCCAGAGACCAGAGGGGGGGTAAGTTGTGGGGAAGAGAGGCCTGTTTGACTTGAAGCCACTGGCCAGAGACCAGACGGGGGGTAAGTTGTGGGGAAAGAGGCCTGTTTGACTTGAAGCCCCTGGGCCAGAGACCAGAGGGGGGGTAAGTTGTGGGGAAGAGAGGCCTGTTTGACTTGAAGCCCCTGGGCCAGAGACCAGACGGGGTTGTTTGCCTCAAACTGAAAAACAACCTTGTGTTATATGATCCTGCCTCTCTCACTGGCTGACTCAACCACAGAGAGGTTGTGTGTGTGCCCTTCTGCCTCCTGTGTGATTAATGAGGAGGGACACTCAGGAAACAAGCACCAGGGGTGACCTAACACAACACTACAGCTCAGTACTACACATCTATTGTGACACTACACTATGTTATACTACACTATATTATATTACACTATATTATAGTGTACTGCACTATACCACACTACACTATATTATACTACACTATACTACAGTCATGGCCAAAAGTTTTGAGAATGACACAAATATACATTTTCACAAAGTTTGGTGCTTCAGTGTCTAGATATTTTTGTCAGATATTTATTTATTTATTTATTTTACCCCAATTTCATGGTATCCAATTGGTAGTAGTTACAGTCTAGTCTCATCGCTGCAACTCCCGTGCGGACTCGGGGAGGCGAAGGTCAAGAGCCATGCGTCCTCCGAAACACAACCCAACCAAGCCGCACTGCCCATCCAACCCAGAAGCCAGCTGCACCAATGTGTCGGAGGAAACACAGTCCAACTGGCGACCGTGTCAGCGTGCACTGCACCCGGCCCACCACAGGAGTCGCTAGTGCGCAATGAGACAAGGATATCCCTGCCGGCCAAACCCTCCCTAACGACGCTGGGCCAATTGTGCGCCACCCCATGGGCCTCCCGGTCGTGGCCGGCTGTGACAGAGCCTGGACTCCAACCCAGAATCTAAACTATACTACATAATATTATACTACACTACACTATATTATATTATACAACACTATACTATATTATACTACACTAAACTATATTATACTACGCTATACTATATTATTCTACACTATACTATACTACACTACTCACCATTATACTACACTATATTATACTACATTATATTATACTACACTACACTATATAATACTACATTATATTATACTACACTATATTATGCTACATTATATTATACTACACTACACTATATTATACTACACTACACTATATTATACTACATTATATTATACTACACTACACTATATTTTACTACATTATATTGTAGTACACCGTATTATACTACACTATACCATATATACTGTACTACCAAGTTTTTAAAACCATGTCTATCTTTATTTCCCAAACACAATTCAACACAATCATAATCATTGTAGTGGCTTCCTTTCCTCTTTACCATAGCCACTGCCCAAGCCTGAAGCGGGGTTGTTTCGGACGCATACAGTCCACACTCAACATTTCCAAACGGCCAAACATTCAATGAGATCCAGGGATATGGTGCAACAAAAAATGTTTATTCTTCTTATCTAACAAAAAGGTATTCTCCAATCAACTTAAAGCAGAGATTACTTGAAATGCAAATACATAATATAATATGACCTGTCTGTCTGTCTGTATTTCTGTATGTATGTCTGTATGGTCAAAAAACTATACCGCTCCCGCATCTAGCAAGGACTCCTTCCCCCGAAGGCCCAACTTCCTGCCTTTATACTAACACAATTAACACAGTACAATGAATGGGCAAGAGGGGGGGCCAAAAACTGAGTTACACTAATAACAAATGAATATATCTCAATCAGGTAAATAAATCATAAAGGTACGTACCTAATATTTCATCATATACATTAACATTTAATATATTTACACAAATGTACATGGAGCTCAGTATGTTCAGTCTTTTATACAAATATGTCCAAATCGGCTCTAACAATCATTTTTTGTATTTTAATCATTTTAAGCATATTTTAACACAGGCTAATTAACACCTAACAAATTACTTTGTACTTTTTAAAAACTCTTTTAACATAGGCCAGGCCCCATGGCCATCGGCTCAACTTACCCAAGGCAAACATTTTGACTATATTAGCCCAAACAGCTACAAGGATGCACTTTCATGCTAGGTTTATGACCTCATATTAAAGCTTTTAGAGACCCCAACTGATGTATAGAACAATCTTAAAAATATCTACTTTGGTTTAGATACAAGCATCATGAAACCTTTAATACAATACATTAATTACAGTTACTACAGTTAAAAAACTGTTTTTTGGACCTAACTTGCCTACCACTAATTCCATGTGGTTTCTTCCTAAGTTGTATTCTGAAACGCAGCCCTGAAACAGCCCATGTAATATATCCAACCATTGAGCAGAAGATGGGAAAAGCAGGACCTCTAAAATCACTGTTTTCTTTAATGGTCTGGTGCTCTCACCAACACCACCACTGGGGTGGAAACAGTGACTCGGGTTAGGGTGCTCCCCCCCCATTCCTACCCATGCAGGGTGGTTTCACAGATGTCCTCCTCCCCACCCATGTAAAGGGAAGTGCTTCCCGAGTAGAATGACAGCTCATCCGGCAACAAGAGGAGCGAGTCTCAATACACCTTCTACCCCCCCCCCCTCCTGCCCCCCCGCCTTGGCCTAACACATCCAGCAGCATGGTCATTCTGTACTGTGACACTGTGCTTTCAGGGGGCTTCCGTAGAGGGAGGTGGAAAACAATACCTGAGCATGTGGTACAGCCAATAGTAGCTATGGTCCCCATTAACGCTGTCCTCACTCTCTCCTGCTACACTTACCCTGTTTAAGGAGCTGGATGACATCAGTACATAGGGAGTATTTTCTGCCTCTTACGTGTGTGTGTGTGTGTGTGTGTGTGTGTGTGTGTGTGTGTGTGTGTGTGTGTGTGTGTGTGTGTGTGTGTGTGTGTGTGTGTGTGTGTGTGTGTGTGTGTGTGTGTGTGTGTGTGTGTGTGTGTGTGTGTGTGTGTGTGTGTGTGCGAGGTGCAAGGGGTGTAGGAGACGGACAAGGCATCACTTGTTTTGTTAAGTCTGGACTGGTGTTTGCCTTCAGGGGATAGTGTTTTCGGGCTTATGCCTTTTGTATACAGTAACATTTCTCAATAAGCATGACTGTCTGTGAGTAATTGTGTGTTTGTGGTATGAATTTGTGAAACTCCGTTGTTTCATGAATACATGTTGTTGAGAAATGGACTCTGCTAACAGGTCTCCTCTCTCTATAAGTGCAGGCTGTTAAACCTCAGATAGTATTTTTAGGGAGAAAATCATGCCCTTGTTTCTGTCTCCATCCATGCGTCTGTCTCTCTGTGTATATGTACACTGGACTAAAATAGCAGTATGGGCTCCTGTGAGAATAAACACAGGGGTTGCATCCCAGATGGCACCCTACGCCCTTTATAGTGCACTACTTTTGACCAGAGCCATGGTCAAAAGTAGTGCACTATATAGGGAATAGGGTGCCATCTGAGACGCAGATAGGGAAATGTAACTGCTGGGTTTCACACAGGTCTAATAGACAACTGGAGGTGGGAAACACGGGGAAAGAAACTCTATAATGACAGAACTTCCTATGAAGATGTCTCAGCTCTTTGAGTGACGCCATAGTAAAGCCTACCCTTGTTTGTTTGTTTTTGTTTTTTACTCAGGGGAGGTTGTGGACGCAGTGCGCCACTACCACTAATTATGCAGTCGAGATTCCTACGTTTGTGAAATTTGCAGGGGTCATCAATGGCCCGAGCCTTGGCCTGGGGGAACCTCCTTCGTGATCGAGGTACCCTGCTAGGTAAGTCGTAACTTGGGGATTTGAGGTGGGTTGTGGTGACCAGGATGTAAAGAGATAGTTGTTTCTGGTTGGAATGCGGTTTATGTTTATTCAGACCCAGAGATAATGATGTGCGGAGGTCTTCGCCAAACAGCTGGGCTTGCATCCCAAATGGAACCCTATTCCCTATTTAGCGCACTACTACTGGCGTTAGCCTGGCGCTCTAGGGCTACCTTTACTCAGCGCTCCGGCCCGAATGCCACCATATTCCCTTGATAGTGCACTACGTTTGACCAAGGCCCATATAGGGAATAGGGTGCCATTTGGGAAGCACCCTCAGTGAGATGTGGCATCAAAGTGTACCGACATGTACATATTACCTCAATTACCTCGACTAACTGGTGCCCCCACACATTGACTCTGTACCGGTAACCCCTGTATATAGCCTCGCTAATGTTATTTTATTGTTGCTCCTTAATTATTAGTCATTTTTCTTATTTTTACATTTTTGTCAAAACATTTTTTTTTTTACTTTAGTTTATTTTAGTAAATACTTATTTTTTTTCTTAACTGCATTGTTGGTTAAGGGCTTGTAAGTAAACATTTCACGGTAAGGTCTACACCTGTTGTATTCGTCACACGTGACAATAAAATGTGATTTGATTTGAGTGCTCCCTGTAACCGATAGTGACAGGTTGTTATGCCCTTTAGGACTGTCCTGTGCACAGTGGCACCTCCCAAATAGCACCCTACTCCCTACCTTTGACCTGCACTGTATAAGGAGTAGGCTACTATTTAAGGACACAGTAACTTTGAATTCACCTCAGTCTGCAGAGGTAAAGCTATTACTGTATTGAACGGCATGTGAGAGCAACGAGCGCATAGATCATGTAAGATGACAGGCAGGCAGAACAAACTTCATACGTCAAATCAGTGTGTATGCAGAATAGAGAGATACATTTGACTTATTTAACCTTTATTTTATCAGGGAGTCATACTGAGGTCAATATCTATTTTACAGATGAGCCCTGAATTACATAAATTACATAAAAACACACGTCAAAATCATAACAAAAACCAGACACAGTCATCAGTTATAAGTTCCTCAATCAGCTTCCTGAATTGCCCTAGACCAGTGGTTCCCAAACTTTTTATAGCCCCTTACCCGTTCAAACATTCAACCTCCAGCTGCGTACCCCCTTTAGCACCAGGGTCAGTGTTGTTTTTTGTCATCATTGTTAGTCTGCCACACACACACTATACATTACATTTATTAAACATAAGAATGAGTGTGAGTTTTTGTCACAATCCGGCTCGTGGGAAGTGACAAAGAGCTCTTATAGGACCAGGGCACAAATAATATTAGAATAATAATTAATAATTTTGCTCTTTATTTAACCATCTTACATGTAAAACCTTATTTGTTCATCGAAAATTGTGAATAACTCACCACAGGTTAATGAGAAGGGTGTGCTTGAAAGGATGTACATAGCTCTGCAATGTTGGGTTGTATTGGAGAGAGTCTCAGTCTAAAATCCTTTTCCACACACAGTCTGTGCCAGTATTTAGTTTTCATGCTGGTGAGGGCCGAGAATCTACTCTCACATAGGTACGTGGTTGCAAAGGGCATCAGTGTGTTAACAGGGCGATTTGCCAAGGCAGGATACTTTGAGCGCAGCCCAATCCAGAAATCTGGCAGTGGCTTCTGATTAAATTACATTTTCACAGAACCGCTTGTTGCAATTTCTATGAGGCTCTCTTGTTCAGATATCAGTAAGTGGACTGGAGGCAGGGCATGAAAGGGATAAGGAATCCAGTTGTTTGTCTCATCCGTTTCGGGAAAGTACCAGCGTAATTGCGCACCCAACTTACTCAGGTGCTTCGCTGTATCACATTTGACATTGTCCGTAAGCTTGAGTTCATTTGCACACAAAAAAATCATACAATGATGGAAAGACCTGTGTGTTGTCCTTGTTAATGCAGACAGAGAAGAGCTCCAACTTCTTAATCATAGCCTCAATTTTGTCCCACACGTTGAATATAGTTGCGGAGAGTCCCTGTAATCCTAGATTCAGATCATTCAGGCGAGAAAAAACATCACCCAGATAGGCCAGTCGTGTGAGAAACTCATCATCATACCAGCGGTCAGACAAGTGAAAATTATGGTCAGTAAAGAAAACTTTAAGCTCGTCTCTCAATTCAAAAAAACGTGTAAATTCTTTGCCCCTTGATAACCAGCGCACGCTGTAAAAGCGCTACAAGGTCGCTGCCCATATCATTGCATAGTGCATTAAATACACAAGAGTTCAGGGGCTTTGCTTTAACAAAGTTAAACATTTTCACTGTAGTGTCCAAAACATCTTTCAAGCTGTCAGGCATTCCCTTGGCAGCAAGAGCCTCTCGGTGGATGCTGCAGTGTACCGAAGTGGTGTCGGGAGCAACTGCTTGCACGTGTGTTACCACTCCACTATGTCTCCCTGTCATGGCTTTTGCGCCGTCAGTACAGATACCAACACATCTTGACCACCAAAGTCCATTTGATGTCACAAAGCTGTCCAGTACTTTAAAAATATCCTCTCCTGTTGTCCTGGTTTCCAGTGGTTTTCAGAAGAGGATGTCTTCCTTAATTGACCCCCCATAAACGTAACGGACATATACCAGGAGCTGTGCCAGGCCCGCCACGTCTGTTGACTCATCCAGCTGTAACACATATAATTCACTGGATTGTATGCGAAGCAGTAATTGTTTCATAACATCTCCTGCCATGTCACTGATGCGTCGTGAAACAGTGTTGTTTGATGAAGGCATTGTCTGTATAGTTTTTTTTGCCTTTTCCCCCAGAATTGTCCCAGCCATATCTGTGGCAGCAGGAAGAATTAAGTCCTCTACAATAGTATGGGGCTTACCTGTCCTAGCCATTCGGTAGCTCACCATTTAAGACGCTTCTAGCCCCTTCTTATTAATGGTATCTGTTGCTTTTATACATGTCTTACCACTCAAAAGTCGTCTTAATTCTCACTCAAAAAACTCCCGTGGCTTATTTTTCAAATTGGTATGTTTTGTTTCTAAATGTCTGCGCAAGAGTGAAGGTTTCATCGAGTTGTGAGATAGTACTTTTGCACATATAACACACTGTGGCTGAGGAAAGGCACTAGTCCCAATATAAGTGAACCTCAAATCAATGTAGTTCTCATCATATTTGTGCCTCTCCGATGGTCCAACGTCCCTGTCTGTGGTTTGGTGCTTTCCCAGGTAAGGGGGCAGTAGCTCTTCGGCTGCATCAGATTCACAACTGTTAGTTTCCATGCTAGCTGGGCTAACAACAAATGTAGAATTACTGATGCTAGCATTGGATGTGCTCGTGGAAGCAGAACAACTTGTATTGTCAACAGGTGCAGGTGTAGTACTGCTGGTAGTAGCAGTACTACCAGTAGGGCTGTTATGTGTCTCTATGGACGCGGGCATTACTTTTTAAAAACATTTATCAATTTTCGAACAAACGGAATGAGCAGCAGCTACGTTTGGCTACATACGTGGAATTTCCACGAGAGAGTAACGGTTAATGTGATTGGATGTTAATTATTTGACTAGGCTACCTGTATTTGACATTGTGTTATTATTTCGCTGAACACTAGATGGTTTCATTTTATTTTTGGGCAGTGAAACGAGGCTAGTCAGACGAGAAAAAAACCTCACCCAAATGTATAGCCCAGTTGGAAAATATAAATGGACTGTTTGAAAATATGAAGAGACATACCCCCGACGGCATTGCGCGTACCCCTGAGGGAATACCTGCCCTAGAGGCACCAGAACATCACATTTAAGAACATTTTCAAGATTGTTCCACAAATTCAGTGCAAAAAAAAGATTTCCCCAACTCAGTACAGACTGGTGGAATTTCCAGAGTTAGCCATTTCTGAGACCGGGGGTGGTAACTCATATGTCTAGGTTAGTAATGATGATTTGTTTTGTAACAGGGCTTTATAAAAGAAAACATAGCAGTGAATCAACCTACATGACATCAAAGAGGGCCAACCAATATTCTGGCAGAGAATGCAGTTATGAGTAGCTAGCCAGAGGGAGAAATCATTTTATGTTTGAATTAACCTTATTAAATAATTGAATTGTTATACTATAATATAATTTGTATTGCTTTGGCAACAGTGGTATGGCACTCCCATTCATGTCGAGGAGGAGGAGATGAGGAGGAAGAGGTTGGGAGGAGGGGGAGAAGAGGGTGAAGAAAGGGAGAGGGGAAGGAGTGGAGAGAGGAGAGGAGAGGAGAGGAGAGTGGAGAGGAGAGGAGAGGAGAGGAGAGGAGAGGAGAGGAGAGGAAGAGGAGAGAAGAGAGAGGAGGGAGAGGAGAGGAGAGGGAGTGATGAGGAGGTGGGGATGAGGTGAGGAGGTGGAGAGGAGGAGGTGGGATGAGGTGAGGAGGTGGGAGGGGGAGGAGGTGAGGAGGAGGAGTGGGGAGAAAGGAGAGGAGGTGAAGAGGAGTGAGGAGGAGAAGAGAGGAGGAGGATGAGATGGGGAGTAGAGGAGATTATGTGGAGGTGGGGAGGAGATGAGGAGGAGGAGGTGGTGAGAAAAGGAGGGGAAGGGTGGACGAGGAGGTGAAGAGGAGGTGAGGGGAGGAGGAGAGGCTGGGGAGGAGGAGAACGAGGTGAGGAGGAGAAGAGGTGGGGAGAGGAGGAGGTGAGGAGAGGTGGGAGGAGGAGGAGAGGAGGAGGATAGGGAAGGAGGAGGGTGAAGAATGGAAAGGAGAGGAGGAGGATAGGAGAGGAGGGGGTGAGAAGGGAGAGGAGAGGAGGAGAAGAGAGGAGGAGAGGAGAGAAGAAGAGGAGAGGAGTGAAGAGGAGAGAAGAGTGTGAGGAAGAGGAGGTGGGAGGAGGAGGTGTGGAGGAAAGAGAGAGGAGGAGGGAGGAGGAGGAGGTGAAGAGGAGGTGAGGAGGAGAGATGAGATGGGAGTAGGAGGAGGTGGAGAGGAGAAGGAGGTGAAGAGGTGATGAGGAGGTTGTGGAAGAGGAGGTGGGTAGGAGGAGGGGGAGGAGGAGGAGGAGTTAGGAGGTGGGGGAGAGGGAGGAGGAGAGGAGGAGGTGAGGAGGAGGAGGAAGACGAGGAAGAGGAGGTGAGGAGGAGGAAGAGGTGGGAGGAAAGAAGAGAGGAAGTGATTGGAGAGGAGACGAGAGGAGAGAGAAGAGAGAGGCGAGAGTGATGAGGAGGTGGGGAGGAGGAGGAGGTGGGGATGAGGTAGGAGGTGGGGAGGAAAGGAGGAGGAGGTGAGATGTGGGGAGGAGGAGGAGGTGAAGAGGAGGTGAGGAGGGAAGTGGGAGTAGGAGGAGTTAGGAGGAATAGAGGAGAGGAGGAGAGGAGGAGGAGGAGGTGGGGAGAAGGAGGTGGGAAAGGAGGAGGAGGTGAGAAGGAGGTGGGGAGGAAGTGGAGGAGGAGGAGGAGGAGAGGGGGTGGAGGAGGAGAGAAAAGGGAGGAGAGGAGGAAGAGGTGGAAGAGGAGGAGAAGAGAAGGGGGGTGGGAGAGGACGAGGAGAGGAGGAAGAGATGGGAGGGAGGAGGTGAGGAGGAGTTGGAAGAGGAGGAGTTGGGAGGAGGTGGGGAGCAGGCAGTGGGGAGGAGGAGGTGAGGAGGAGGAGGTGGGGAGGAGGTGGGGAGCAGGCAGTGGGAGGGAGGATGAAAGGAGGTGAGGAGGGAGGAGGTGGGAGCAGGCAGTGGGGAGGAGATGAAATGAGGAGGAGGAGGTAGAGGAGGAGGAGGAGGTGAGGTGGATGAGGAGGAGGTCGAGTGGAGTAGATGCAAAAGGAGTGGGGAGGAACGAGGAGGTGAGGGAGGAGGTGGGGAGAGGAGGAGAGGAATAGGTGGGAGGTGGGAGGTGGAGGAGGTGAGAGTGGGGAGGAGGAGGTGAAGAGGAGGTGAGGAGGAGAAGAAGAGGAGGAGGAGAGTTAGAGGTGAGGAGCAGGAGAGGAGGTGGGTTGTGGAAGGAGGTGGGGGAGAAGGAGGAGAAGGTGGGTGGGTGAGGAGGAGGAGGAGAGAAGGTGGTGGGTGGGTGGGTGGAGGAGTAGGGGGGAGTAGGAGGGAGGATGGAGAGGGGAGAGTAGGAGGAGGAAGAGGGGGAGGTGAGGAGAGGAGGTGGGAGGAGGGGGAGGAGGAGGTAGGGAGGAGGAGGACGTGATGAGGTGGGGAGGAGGTTAGGAGTGGGAGGAGAGGTAGTGAAGAGTCGGGAGGAGGTGAGGAGGTGGGGAGGAGGAGTAGTGAGGAGGAGATGGGAGGGAGATTTATGACTCTGCTGATTAGACATGAGATAGAGGAAAACACATCTGTTAATTCACTGCAGTAATGAACTCATCAGATAGACTGTGCTCATGTATCATATATTTTCATTGTCCATTACTTCTCCTACCCCCTGCCAAGCTCCCCCCCCCCCACACTGCTTCCTCCCTATTCCCTAATTTGGACCAGGACCCATTTTAACCAGAACCTCAGGGAATAGGGTGCTATTTGGACACAGCATCAGACATAATCCAGACAGATATGAAAACTGAACAGCTGATACTTTTGACACGTCATATATTTCTCTCCATAAAAGTATGAATTGAGTTGTGTGAGAAGCAACCGAAACCGGAATATATCAAAATAAAAAGTCCCATCACTCAGTGGATGTCAGTACTGTACAGACAGGGCAGTGTAATGGAGGATACTGGGCTGTGTCAGTACTGTACAGACAGGAGTGTACGTGAGGATATCGGCTGTGTCAGTACTGTACAGACAGGCAGTGTAACGTGAGATACTGGGCATGTGTCATACTGTCAGACAGGCAGTGTATGTGAGATACAGGATGTGTCAGTACTGTACAGACAGGGCAGGTGTAATGTGAGGATACTGGGGGTGTCAGTACTGTCCAGACAGGGCAGTGTTAATGTGAGGATACTGGATGTGTCAGTACTGTACAGACAGGGCAGTTAACGTGAGGATACAGGGATTGTGTCAGTACTGTCAGACAGGGCAGTGTAATGTGAGGATACAGGGATGTGTTCAGTATGTACTAGACAGGGGCAGTGTAATGTGAGGAATACTGGGGATGTGTCAGATGTGTCAGTACTGTCCAGACAGGGTAGTGTAATGTGAGGATACTGGGATGTGTCAGTACTGTACAGACAGGGCAGTGTAACGTGAGGATACTGGGATGTGTCAGTACTGTACAGACAGGGCAGTGTAATGTGAGGATACTGGGGATATGTCAGTACTGTACAGACAGGGCAGTGTAACGTGAGGATACTGGGATGTGTCAGTACTGTACAGACAGGGCAGTGTAACGTGAGGATACTGGGGATGTGTCAGTACTGTACAGACAGGGCAGTGTAATGTGAGGATAATGGGATGTGTCAGTACTGTCCAGACAGGGCAGTGTAATGTGAGGATACTGGGGATGTGTCAGTACTGTACAGACAGGGCAGTGTAAGTCAGTACTGTACAGACAAGGGCAGTGTAATGTTGAGGATAAT
>NC_036843.1:27746409-27759384 GCF_002910315.2 Salvelinus sp. IW2-2015 | reverse complement strand
ATGTAACGTGAGGATACTGGGGATGTGTCAGTACTGTACAGGACAGGGCATGTGTAACGTGAGGATACTGGGATGTGTCAGTACTGACAGACAGGGCAGTGTAATGTGAGGAAATGGGATGTGTCAGTACTGTCCAGACAGGGTAGTGTAATGTGAGGGATACTGGGATGTTTCAGTACTGTACAGACAGCAGGTAGTAATGAGGATACTCGGATGTGTCATGACTGTACAGACAGGGCAGTATGGAAGTAGGATACTGGGTGGTCAGTACTGTACAGACAGGGCAGTGTAATGTGAGGATATGGGATGTGTCAGTACTGTACAGACAGGGCAGTGTAACGTGAGGATACTGGGATGTGTCAGTACGTTACAGACAGGCAGTGTAAGTGAGGATACTGGGATGTGTCAGTACTGTACAGACAGTGGCAGTGAACGTGAAAGGGATGTGTCAGTACTGTCCAGACAGGGTAGTGTAAACTCTTAGGAAAAAAAGGTGGTATCTAGAACCTAAAATGGTTGTTCGACTGTCTCCATAGGAGAACCCTTTGAATAACCCGTTTTGGTTCGAGGAAGACCCCTTTTGGAACCCTTTTCTCTAAGAGTTTACTGTGAGGGTACTGTACGTCCCAGTGATGGAACTTAAGGATTTTGTGCACAAAAGTACTAGCCTTGGGATAGCGGGATAGCTTAATAATTTCCATCCATGTGTAGGTCCCAGTCTCAGTCATACCGCAAACAGAACCGACTGTCACCTGAGTTCTAGTCGTCATAGTGACCATAAATCACATTCACGCTCCTTCAAAGGTTCAACCTACAAAGAGAATATAAAATGAAATGTGAAACCGATGCAAATGGGCCCTGGTCAAAAAGTACTCCATTTGGAACGCACACAAGTGTTCAGTGGGTGGAATAGCGGTGTCATCACTCTCTGGTGAGGGTTATGTCTGTCTGGGAAGATGAAAAGCCACTGGCACAGGAGAGAGCTGTCCGTAACGCATCCACAAGAATCAGCTTTCCAAACGTTCCTCTTTTGGGGTGAAGTTCCCATTTATTGCCTATGTAAATATAAATAACTCCAAAACACATATTCCTGTAGAAAAGGTGCAGAGAGATGCATTCTATAAGCTGTATCTGTGATTCGATAAAATCTGTATGTGCTCTCCTCTCACCTGTGCTTACCCATCTTGCTCACCTGTGCTTACCCATCTTGTTCACCTGTGCTACCTATGTGCACACATGACCCATGACCCCAACATATAGTGCCCTCTAGTGTTCAGGTGGTGGAGTAATGGTGTCATCACTCTCTGGTGAGAATTATGTCTTTCTGGGAAAGTTCCCTGTGTGCTTTACTGGTCATAACAGAAGCAGAAATGTTGTGGGCTCTACTCCTTTCATCCACTGTCATGTGAAACACATGCATTTGTCATCAACCAAACCATGACAACCATGGCACTCAAGCCAGCGTTTTAAAGGTGCGTAACTCTGAATTCCAACGGCAATTTAAAGGTTTATTTGTGGTAACATGGCTCACAATCAAGGCTTCATTTTATGAAGACAGATATCCACTGAGTGTACAAAACATTAACGACACCATCCTAATGGTGAGTTGCACACCCCCTTTTGCCCTCAGAACAGCATCAATTCGTCGGGACATGGACTCTATAAGGTGTCAAATGCATTCCACATGGATTTTTATTTGACCTTTATTTAACGAGGCAAGTCAGTTAAGAACAACTTCTTATTTTCAATGACGGCCTAGGAACAGTGGGTTAACTGCCATGTTCAGAGTTTTACCTTGTCAGCTCGGGGATTCGATCTTGCAACCTTTTGGTTACTAGTCCAACACGCTAACCGCTAGGCTACCTGCTGCCCCATGTTGACTCCAGTGCTTCCGACAGTTGTGACAAGTTTGGCTGGATGTCCTTTGGGTGTTGGACCATTTTTGATACACACAGGAAACTGTTGTGTGAAAAACCCAGCAGCGTTGCAGTTCTTGACACAAACCGGTGCGCCTGGCACCTACTACCATACCCCGTTCAAAGGGCAGTTAAATCTTTTGTCTTGCCCATTCACCCTCTAAATGGCACGCATACACAATAATTGTCTCAAGGCTTAAAAATCCTTCTTTAACCTGTCTCCTCCCCTTCATCTACACTTATTGAAGTGACATCAATAAGGGATCACAGATATCACCTGGATTCACCTATGTCATGGAAAGAGCAGGTGTCCTTAATGTGTTGTACACTCAGTTTATAATTCATTTAACTTCTACAAACCCTAATGAAATTCATCATGCTTACAGCAGGCAGAGTAGGTAAACGACAAGCAGATGGCTTTATGCAAAAAGCCCAAAAATCAAGCTCTGTTCTCAACAGTAGGTGATCAGGCAGCGTGTGGTGAGGGCGGCTTCTAGGAATACATAACGGTAACCCTGTAACCCAAGTGTGGGTTTGAACACAATATTCTATTTTCCCCCGATTCATTCTTCAGTCGACACACATCAGACTCCGTGCTGTTCAGAGATTACAGCTCTGAAAAGAAGAGGAACATCACAGGTGCATGGATTCTGGCATTCCAGAACTCCCAGGAGGGAAACCCAGTTGCTGGAAGCAGGATCAGGGATTCTGGCATTCCAGAACTCCCAGGAGGGAACCCAGAGTGTCTGGAGCACGGGATCAGGGATTCTGGCATTCCAGAAAACTCCCAGGAGGGAACTCCAGAGTGTCTGGAGCAGGTGCAGGGATTCTGGCATTCCAAGAACTCCAGCGGGAACTCCAGAAGGTATGTCTGGACCAGGGACCAGGGATTCTGGCATTCCAAGAACCTCCAGCAGGGGACCCAGCAGTGTCGGAGCCAGCGTGGCAAGGAGCTCACCCTGGCTTTTTGGCTTACACCTCGTTTGTCCTACAGCCCGTTTGCCTTACAGGCCTCGTTTGTCCTACAGCCTCGTGTTTACAGCTTTTTCCTTACAACGCTCGTTGTTGTCCTTACAGCCGTCGTGTTTACACCTCTTGTTACAGCCCGTTGTGTCCCTTACGAGATCCTCGTTGTTGTCCTCTATAGCCGCCATTTCCCAGTAGCTTACCCAAGCCGAAATCGTTGTATAGTCCTTCCTACAAAACGCTACGGGTCTGGGTAGGAACAAAGGTGCCAGCGCGTCGATTCGATGGCATTCCGCAATGAGTATCTCCCGATCGGCGATTAGGGAACTCCACGCCTCAGAGGGTTTCTTGGGGTCCTAACTAGCCCTCGGGTTGTGTCCTCGTCTAAGGCGAATTGCTGGCACTCATTGTTTGTCCACGCTACTAGTGCCCAGGATGAGAAAGAATCTCACAGGTCATCGAATAATGAATTAGGAAGACAGATGATGATGCCTACGCAATAAAAACACGTACAAGATCAGCACACGTGTATTATTCTTGGACAGAATACAAACCAATTTGAACTACTGGCCGCTTATAGGCAGCGGGCATTCTGTGAAAACGTAGCTACAAGAGAAAGAGTCTGGACTTGACCTTAATGGTGCAGGGATTTCTGGCGTGGTACCAGAACACCCTTGTCTCGATAACAATAGAGAAGAGGAGCAACACAACGAGTGATTCATGGACACACGCTTTCAGAAATCGCTTGAATTTGAAGCTACCACGCGATAAACGTCTCGCTACGCGTTATATATCCGCTTACACGTATGTCCTCATATAAGGAGTATTACATTAGCTTAATAATGTCTAACAGCGGAGAGAGTTATATAAACAGGTTCTCCACCTTCCCACATCTCGCAAAGTTTTCTGGTGCCCCTGTACACGCCTGACTCTACAACAGGACACCATTTCATGCACCCAACGCTCTTATAAACACCTTTCACACAAGAGATGCTTTGCCACTCCTCTCTACCCCATGCACCATGTGCCGCTTCTTTCCTCTACTCGAGACCGCTGATACACAATACATAGTCGTCAAACAGTACATCAACCAGAGCTTCCCCGTGCACAGGAAAGCGAACATGGTCGTTGCCAGATACACCCCTTATGCCCCTACGTAGTTCACTACTTTTTGACTAAGACCGTGGAAATAGGGCCATTTGGGGCAGGCGCCATGACAGAATGCCTCCCAGTAAACAAACCTCCATCAGACTCGCACACGATCACACACCCTCTCGCATCGGACGTGCCATCCCGTGACTCCCACTCCCTCCCTCGTAATCCAATCAGGCAGCAAAAAAACTGTTTATTGGACACACTTTAACGTTGCTTTGTTCCACAAGAACATAAATTACGAACAGCACCAGCAGGACATGTATACAAGAAGACCTATGAACTCTGACCTATGACCTCTTTTCTTGAGTCATTCTGATACCCTGGAACCATAATTTTTTCCCTCTCCATTTTCACTTTTAAGAGTGTAACTGTATCTGTTAGAGGAGGTATAGGCTTCATCCCAAATGGAACCCTTTTCGCTCTTTAGTGCACAACTTAGGGTGCATCATATACACTGAACAAAAATATAAACGCAACATGTAAAGTGTTGGTCCCGTGTTTCATAAGCTGAAATAAAAGATCCTAGAAACTTTCCATACGCACAAAAAGCTTATTTCTCGAACATTTTGTGAACAAATTTGCAAAGATAATCCATCCACCTGACAGGTGTGGCATATCAAGAAGCTGATTAAACATCATGATCATTACACATGATCATTATTGCTGGGGACAATAAAAGGCCACTCTAAAATGTGCAGTTTTGTCACACGACACAATGCCACAGATGTCTCAAGTTTTGAGGGAGCGTGCAGTTGGCATGCTGACTGCAGCAATATCTACCAGAGATGTTGCCAGAGAATTTAATGTTAATTTCTCTACCGTAAGCCGTACGTCCAACCAGCCTCACAACTGCAGACCACGTGTAACCACGCCCACTCAGGACCTCCACATCCGGCTTCTTCACCTGCGGGATGGTCTGAGACCAGTCACCCGGACAGCTGATGAAACTGTGGGTAAAAATTGCTGCAGAAACCGTCTCAGGGAAGCTCATCTGCGTGCTCGTCGTCCTCACCAGGGTCTTGACCTGACTGCAGTTCAGCGTCGTAACCCGACTTCAGTGGGAAAATGCTCACCTTCGATGGCCACTGGCACGCTGGAGAAGTGTGCTCTTCATGGATGAATCCCGGTTTCAGCTGTACCAGGGCAGATGGCAGACAATGTGTATGGCATCGTGTGGGCGAGCGGTTTTCTGATGTCAGTGTTGTGAACAGAGTGCCCCATGGTGCCGGTGGGGTTATGGTATGTGCAGGGATAAGCTACGGACAATGAACACAATTGCATTTTATTGATGGCAATTTGTATACACAGAGATACCGTGATGAGATCCTGAGGCCCTTTGTTGTGCCATTCATCCACCGCCATCATCTCATGTTTCAGCATTATAATGCACGGATACATGATGCAAGGATCTATACACATTTCCTGGAAGCTGAAAATGTCCCAGTTCTTTCATGGTCTGCATACTCACCAGACATGTCACCCATTGAGCATGTTTGGGATGCTCTGGATTGACGTGTATGACAGCGTGTTCCAATTCCTGCCAATATCTAGCAACTTCGCACAGCCATTGAAGAGGAGTGGGACAACAGGCCACAATCTACAGCCTGATCAACTCTATGCGAAGGAGATGTGTTGCGCTGCATGAGTCAAATGGTGGTCACACCAGATACTGACTGGCTTTCCACGCCCCTAACTTTTTTTAAATTATTGTACAGTATCTGTGACAAACAGATGCATATCTGTATTCCCAGTCAGGTGAAATCCATAGATTAGGGACTAACACATTTATTTCAATTGACTGATTCCCTTATATGAACTGTAACTCATTAAAATATTTTAAATTGTAGCATGTTGCATTTATATTTTTGTTCAATGTACATTATATAGGGAATGGGGTGTCAATTGGGACAGGCCCATATTGTTTCCGTCTTTGGGAAGTGTCCTGGGCAGGTATGGACAAGCAGAGCCAATACACAGGTTAGACAGGATCTAACTCATCACACAGATACATGCAGAGTCTGGGAGTACTAGGAAGGCTGTCAAATGGCGAGAGGAGAGGAGAGGAGAGGAGAGGAGAGGAGAAGAGAAGAGAAGAGAAGAGAAGAGAAGAGAAGAGAAGAGAAGAGAAGAGAAGAGCAAGAAGAAAAGAGGAAGGAGAGGAGAGGAGGGAGAGAAGGAAGGAAGGAGAGGAGAGAGAGAGAGAGAGAGAGAGAGAGAGAGAGAGAGAGAGAGAGAGAAGAGAGAAGAGAGAGAGAAGGAGAGAGAGAGAGAGATTAACCCAGCAAAACTGCATTGTCTTGTTAATCACAAATTACCTTGATCCTGAATGAATCCATTATTGGCCTGAAAGGAATTGAACTCGCACATCAGAACTTAGCTCAGAATCATGCAAATATCTGAAAACGTAAGACGCAGACGTAACAGTCGGACAGAGCAGCAAACAACTGTCATAAGAAATGCATCAATCCTAATCTACACCAAGATAAGTGTTTATGATACTCCAGCTGATGGCCGAGGACAAGCAGTCTAGTGATCTAATGTGTCCCGAGTTTGGCTGAGGACAAGCCAGTCAGTGATCTATGGTTGATCTGAGGACAAAGTCAGTATCTATGCTCCCGAGTATTGGCTGAGGGACAAGCCAGTCTAGTGATCTATGCGTCCGAGTTTTGGCTGAGGGACAGCAGTCTAGTGATTGTAATGCGTCCTGGAGTTTTGGCTGAGGACAAGCCAGCCTTAGTGATCTAATGCGTCCGGAGTTTTTGGCTGAGGGACACCATCCTAGTGATCTAATGCGCCCAGGTTTGGCTCAGGGACAAGCAGTCTAGTGGATTATGCGTCCTGAGTTTTGCTGAGGGACAAGCCAGTCTTAGTGATCTAATGCACCCTGGAGTTTTGGCTGAGGGACAAGCAGTCTAGTGATCTATGTCCTGGGATATTGGCTGAGGACAAGCCAGCTAGTGATCTAATGCGTCTGGAGTTTTGCTGAGGACGCATCTAAGGTGAATCTAGCGCCTCGGTTTTGGCTGAGCGGACAAGCCAGTCCTAGTGATCTAATGCGTCCTGGAGTTTTGGCTGAGGGACAAGCCCAGTCTAGTGACTAATGCGTCCTGGAGTTTTGCTGAGGGACAACCAATACTAGTGATCTAATGCGTCCTGGAGTATTGGCTGAGGACAACAAGCCTTAAGAAAAAGAAAAAGGTCACTACTCGGCGGTAAGTCTTCCGTTACGTTAGTTTGAAATGTTACACAGTTCGTTTACAATGTTGACTAGTTTCACCACAAATTGAAGTCACACTTTTCAATCCTACCAAGAGCTTGAAAAACAACAAAAGTTTAAACAGACCATAGACTTTTTACAACCGGCTATTTAAATAATTGGATTTGGTGTCTCTCTGTGAGAGATCCAAAGGATCAATTCCAGCATGCATAGTATGATGCATTTCATCTGAACTGTTTTTTGTTGTTATTTTGGTTCTGTTGTGGTACATGCCAACACTGTGGAATGATAAACAGTGTTTATTCAATATTGCTTCCCAAATGGACCCTATTCCCTATAAAGTCGTGCACTAGAGCCATAGGACTATGGTCGAAAGTAGTGCACTATAAGGGAATAGGTGGCATCTGTGATGCAATCCCAGTTCGAGTCAGGTGGTCCTGGCTTGCTTTATAGGAAAGCACTGGGCTGTAGATGTTTTTATGTGGCTCAATTACGGCATTAACTGCAGGCAGGCAGGCAGCAGGCAGGCAGGCAGGCAGGCAGGCAGGCAGGCAGGCACGGCAGGCAGGCAGGCAGGCAGGCAGGCAGGCAGGCAGGCAGGCAGCAGGCCAGGCAGGCAGGCAGGCAGGCAGGCAGGCAGGCAGAGTGGTTCAGCCCAGCATGATCCAAACCCCACTCCTCCTCCTTGCTCCTGTATAGCAACCAGCACCATCCTGTCCGTGCTGTAAGAGAACCAGGCTGCGTCCCAAAAGATAACATATTCCCTACATAGTACACTGCTTTTGACCAGGGCCCATAGGGAATAGGGTGTCATTTTGGCGCGGCCTAGAGACCAGAGAATGACTGTAATAGGTGGAGCAGCGTGGGATCTGACCTCCAGAGAGAGCTGTGTTTAGCCTGGTCCCAGATCTGTTTGTGCGGTATACCCAACTCCTATTGTCATTGTCATGCCAGAACAGGACAGCTCTGGGACCAGGCTGTGCTCTATATACCACGAACGGCAGCAGGAGAAGGCCACACTCCAATAGCCCATGGGTCCAAAACATAATTGCTACGTTTAGATCCAGGCTAGCTATAAAATGCTCCATCTCCAATCCACTGTGCAACAACATTGTTGGACCAGACCAGGTTGTGGTCCAGAGTCTCTGCTGGGATGAAATGGAATGTGATTCCTCTGAAGGGAAAGACGGAGGGTTGAGTCCAAGTTCTCATGATCAGAATGTTTTTTTATTTCCATACACACCACAGATAACACACACACACGCATGCACACACACACACACACAGGCACACACACGCACGCACACACACCATAGGAACACAACAGATTCCACCAAATGAGAAGAGGGACATGGCGTCCGTTTGCACCATCCAACAATGCAAGTGGTTTTAACCATAATGCTGTTCAGATGAACCCATCCTGTAGAGAGGAATGTGAGAATAAGTCTGTGTCCCAAATGATACCCTATTCCCGATATAGTGCACTAGGGCCCATAGACCTCTGGTCAAAAGTAGTACACTATATAGGAGAATAGGGTGCCATTTGGAAGGGAGACTACATCTGGTGTTTTCTGTGTAAATACACGCGGAACCAGAGATTACTCCCACAGCGCTGTTAGTCCTCCAAACATCCCCTGCCTAGGGTTTAGTTACAACATAAGTCTGTTTCCACAGCCAAACCTACCATCATGTGATGCGTCCCAAACGGCACCCTAATCTCGATTTATAGTGCACTACTTTTGATCAAAGCCCTATGGGCCCTGGTCAATGGTAGTGCGCTATAACATCTAATAGGGTGCAATTTGGAACACAGACTTTATTTTCATTTGAGACCATCATTTTAGTCTCAAGTTCATTGCTTTGTCTGTGCCATGAGCTTATTGGAATATATGTTTTTTTTTTGTGTTGTTCAGTTCCAATTCCCATTCTCACTTTACCGGAAAAACAAACTGCTCTGATACACAGGTAACTGCCAAAATAAAGGAAACACCAACGGTGTCTTAATAGGGCATTGAGTCTACCACGAGCCGACAGAACAGCTTCAATGCCCACTGGCGTAGATTCTACAAGTGTCTGGAACTCTATTGGAGGGATGCGACACCATTCTTCCATGACAAATTCCATCATTTGGTGTTTTGTTGATGATGGTGGAAAACACTGTCTCAGGAGTGGCTTCTGATCTCCCATAAGTGTTCAATTGGATTGAGATCTGGTGACTGACACACACACACGCATGCACGCACACACACACACGCACGCACACACACACACACACACACACACACACACACACTGTTAAACCTGCTATGTTACTTTGAGACCCCTGTTTCAAAGTCACTGAGATCTCTTCATGTAGCCATGGTAACCAAGATAATGGGCAACTGGGCATTTCTATACATGACCCCTAAGCATGATGGGATGTTAATTGTGTAATTAACTCAGGAACCACACCTGTGTGGAAGCACCTGCTTTCAGTATACTTTGTAGCCCTCATTTATTCAAGTGTTTATTTTATTTTGGTAGTTACATGTCTGTTAAATCCATTATATGTAGCCTACACAATGTAGAAATAGAACCCTGTACTATATAACGTTATATCTGAGGTCAACAAGACCTCACAAGGCCCCCAAATGATACCCTATGTCCTATATAGTGCACTACTTTTTACCAGACCCCTATAGGCCCTTGTCAAAAGTAGTGCACACAGGGTGCCATTTGGAACGCATGTAGTTCTCACTCCACTTCCTGTTTCTCCATGTGGGTTCCAGGGAAGGAGGCAGTGCCAGAGGCAGTGCAATGGCATTCGGATGTAATCAAAGCCCAGAACTGTTAAAGCTAGCCCAGAGCTGTTTTAATGGCTGTCTCCCACCTAGCTAGCCCAGAGCTGTTTTAATGGCTGTCTCCCACCTAGCTGAGCCCAGAGCTGTTTATGACTGGCGTCCTCCACCTAGCTAGGCCCAGAGCTGTTTTAATGGCTTCTCTCCACCTAGCTAGCCAAGCTGTTTTAATGGCTTGTCTCCACCTAGCTAGCCCAGAGCTGTTTTAATGGCTGCTCTCCACCTAGCTAGCCCAGAGCTGTTAATGCGTGTCCACACCTAAGCTATGCCCAGAGCTGTTTTAATGCTGTCTCACACCTAGCTAGCCAGAGCCGTTAATGCTTCTCACACCTCTGCTAGCCCAGAGCTGTTTTAATGCTTCTTCACACCTAGCTAGCCCAGAGCTGTTAATGCTGTCTCACACCTAGCTAGCCCAGAGTCGTTCAACTGGCTGTCTCACACTAAGCTAGCCCAGAGCTGTTAATGGCCTGCTCTCTCACCTAGCTAGCCAGAGCTGTTAATGGCTGCTCACCACCTAGGCTAGCCCCAGACTGAATCTCGCATTACAATGACTGTCTCACACCTTGGCTAGCCCCATGATGCTCGCTTAATGGCTGTCTCACACCTAGCTAGTCACAGCAGCCTGTGTAATGGCTGTCTTACTCACAGCTCTCAGCTTAGCCCAGAGCTGTTAATGGCGCTGCCTCACACTCCTTAGCTAGCCCAGAGCTGTTAATGACTGTCTCACACCTGTCGCATCCATCACCACGCCACGCTGTTAATCGCCTACACCTGCCGATCTAAACCCCCCTCATGCTACCCAGAGCTTGTTAATGGCTCTCCTCCTCACCCCTAGCCATAGCCCATGACGCACACTTGTTTACATGCGGTCTGTCTTCCCCACCCTAGCTAATACGCCCAAGCTACGCTTGTTAAAGTTGCTGTCTCTCACCTAGCTAGCCCAGAGCTGTTAATGCTGCCTCACACCTGGCTAGCCCAGACTGTTTATGGCTGTCTCTCACCCTAGCTAGCCCAGAGTTGTTAATTGCTGTCTCACATCTAAGCTAGCCCAGAGCTGTTAATGGCGTGCCCCTCACACCTGGCTAGCCCAGAGCTGTTTTATGGCTGTCTCTCACCTAGCTAGCCCAGAGTTGTTAATTTTGCTGTATCTCACATCTAGCTAGCCCAGAGCTGTTAATGGCTGTCTCACACCTAGCTAGCTGTTATTATTTCACATCATCTATTTACTACTCACTCAGTGAAAAATACCTTGTCAGCTTCAGGCAAGATTTTTAACAATGAATGCCAGGTGGAGACCTCTCATTGTTTTCCCATAATAAACAGTAGCCCCATTACTCCATACTTGTTATGTATGTGGCATTTTAATTTTAATTAATTAATTAATTAATTAATTAATTAATTTAATTAATTTAAATTCTCTGTTACTGTTATATGTCATAACATTATTTTACAACTTCCTAATCTATCCCTTTTCTAACCTTATTGTATCTATTCTGTCTCGCAGTGTTTCCCCTAGATTATTCACCAGGCCCAAAGCATCATCCAGGCCTTCTGGCACCACAACCTTCAATTGAAGCCAACAGAGGTAGGTGAGCGGGGCTTTCCCACCAATACAATGGGATGGAAACACTGCTGCCTCCACTGTTCCGTTTTCCATTATGCTACTCCAGAACAACATAAAAGAAAACAGTATATTGAGTGTGAAATCCTTTGTTTTTATAATTTTTACAGGTTAAAGTTTCTTCCTAAATGAAATGTAGCTGTATGAATACACAATGAACTAAAAGAATGTCTGGAGACTGGAGAATAGGCGTTGTTACACAACACCACAGAGCAACGGAGCCACATACAGTCAGGAAGACCGTTGTTTAGCCAAGGCCTTACAACAGGGTTTGTTTTGGGCCTTGGATACTGTGCATGGTGATCAGCCAGACTATCCCTAAGAGGTTTACGTCCCAAATCTCACCCTATATAATGCACTATCTTGACCAGTGTCCTTGTCTAAAGTAGTGCACTATATAGGGAATATGGTGCCATCTGGGCCGAAGCCCAGTTCATGGCTAGAGCTGGGGAATGTCTGGTTGTAGTTAGTCCCAGTATGCTTATTCATCACTCTGTTCCAGGGAATGGCTGTAATACGGTTGGTTCTTCCTGCCTCTGTAGAGGGGGGGGCTGTACTCAAAAAGCTTCACAAAGTAGGACAGTAGGCCAGTTGCCGACCCAGCCTGATCCAGCCCAGCCCCAACCCCAACCCCAACCCAACCCCAAACCAACCCCCAACCCCCAAACTCCAGTGCACCCAACCCCAACCCAACCCCAACCCCCAACTCCCAGGACCCAACCCCAACCCCAACCCCAACCCAACCCCCAACTCCAGACCCAACCCCAAATCCCACACCCCAACCCCATCCCAGACCCATCTTGGCGTCTCAAGCCCCCCAACCCCAGACTCCAGACCCCCAACCCAACCCCCAACCCCAACCAACCCCCCAACACCAACCCCAGCCCCAAACCCCATAGCCTCAACCCCCTACAGCCCCAGCCCCACACCCCAACTCCCAGACCCCATCCCCAACCCCAACCCCAAACCCCAAACCCAACCCCCAACCCAAACCCCCAACCCCAACCCCCACACACCAACCCCAGCCTCAACCCCCAGCCCCGCCCAGCAATCAACCCCAGCCCCAGCCTTCAACCCCCAAGCCTCAACCCCAGCCCACAACCCCAGCCCCAGCCTCACCCCAGCCCCAACCCCAGCCTCAAACCCCCAGCCCACAGCCCCAACCCCAACCCCAAGCCTCCAACCACCCCAGCCCAGCCCCAAACCCCCAGCCCAAGCCACCCAGCCTCAGCCCCCACTCCCAGCACCAACCCCATCTCTCTC
>NC_036843.1:27721470-27746384 GCF_002910315.2 Salvelinus sp. IW2-2015 | reverse complement strand
CAACCCAAAACCCCAACCCCAACAACCCCCAACTCCAGACCCAACCCCAAACCCACACCCCAACCCCATCCCAGACCCATCGTTGGCCCAACGCACCCAACCCCAACTCCAGACCCCCAACCCAACCCCAACCCCAACCCAACCCCCAACACCAACCCCAGCCCAACCCCATAGCCCTCAACCCCCTAGCCCCAGCCCACCACCCCAACTCCCAGACCCCATCCCCAACCCCCAACCCCAACCCCAAACCCAACCCCCAACCCAAACCCCCAACCCCAACCCCCAACACACCAACCCCAGCCTCAACCCCAGCCCCAGCCCAGCTCAACCCCAGCCCCAGCCTCAACCCCACAAGCCTCAACCCCAGCCCCAACCCCAGCCCCAGCCTCACACCCCAGCCCCAACCCCAGCCTCAAACCCCCAGCCCACAGCCCCAACCCCAACCCCAGCCATCAACCCCCAGCCCCAGCCCCAACCCCAGAACCCCCAGCCCCAACCCAGCCCAGCCCCCACTCCCAGCACCAACCCCAGCCCCAGCCTCAACCCCAGCCTCATAACCCAGCCCCAGCTCAACCCCTCAGACCCCAACCCCAGCCTCAACCCCCAGCCCCAGCCCCAAGCCTCAAACCCACAGCCCAACCCCAGCCCCAGCCCCAACCCCCAGCCTCAGCCCCATCTCACCCCAGCCCCACCCCCACCTCAAACCCCCACCCCAGCCTAACCCCAGCCCCAGCCCCAACCTCAATCCACCCAACCCCAGCCTCAACCCCAGCCCCATCCCCAGCCTTAACCCCCCTGCCCCAGCCCCAAACCCCCAGCCTCAACCCCCAAAGCCCCAGCCTTAACCCCCAGCCCCCAACCCCAACCCCAGCCCCAGCCCCCAACCCCAGCCCCAAAATCCAGCCTCAACCCCCAGCCCCAGCCTCAACCCAGCCCCAGCCGTCAACCCCAGCCCCAAGCCTTCAACCCCAGCCCCGAGCGCCCGGAACCCCAACCCGCAACCCCAGCCCCAGCCTCAACCCCACCCCAACCCCCAACTCCAGCCCCGAACGCCAACCCAACCCCAGCCCAGCCTCCAACCCCACCCCAGACTCGCACCCCAAGCCCCAACCCCAACCCCCAGCCCCAGCCTCAACCCCAAGCCGCAGACCCGCTAACGTCCAGCCCCAGAGACCCCAACTCCGAGCCCGCAACGCCCAACCCCAAGCCCCAGCCCATCAACCGCAACCCCAACCCCAACTCCAGCCCCAGCCCCAGCCCCAACCCAGCCCCAGCCCCCAACCCCAAACCCAACCCCACACCCCAAACTCCAGCCCCCAACCCCAACCCCACCCAGCCTCAACCACCAACCCAGCCCCAACCCCAACCCCAACCCCAGCCCCAACCCCAACCCCGAGAGCTGCCACCCCCAGACTCCCGAGCGCCCCAACCCCAAACCCCGAACCCCAACCCCAACCCCAAATAAACAACAAATGCTGGCTATTACTTCCGCGAGGAGCCGCATACTGAATGGGAAAGTCAAAGACAGAAATCACATTGTATTTGTCACATGCTTCGTAAACAACAGGTGTAGACTAACAGTCATGTTCTCCAGACATGACGCTTGGCATTCAGGTCAAAGAGTTCAATCTTGGTTTCATCAGACCAGAGAATCTTGTTTCTCATGGTCTGAGAGTCCTTTAGGAGCCTGTCATGTGCCTTTTACTGAGGAATTGCTTCCGTCGGGCCACTCTAACATAAGGGCCTGATTTGGTGGAGTGCTGCAGAGATGGTTGTCCTTCTGAAAGGTTCTCCCATCTCCACAGAGGAATTCTAGAGCTCTGTCAGTGACCATCAGGTTCTTGATCACCTCCTTGACCAAGGCCCATCTCCCTATTGCTCAGCTCTAGGAAGAGTCTTGGTGGTTCCAAAGTTCTTCCATTTAAGAATGATGGAGGCCACTGTGTTCTTGGGGACCTTCAATGCTGCAGAAATGTTTTGGAACCCTTTCCCAGATCCG
This sequence comes from Salvelinus sp. IW2-2015, assembly GCF_002910315.2. Taxonomy (NCBI): domain Eukaryota; kingdom Metazoa; phylum Chordata; class Actinopteri; order Salmoniformes; family Salmonidae; genus Salvelinus; species Salvelinus sp. IW2-2015. The sequence goes on along the minus strand of NC_036843.1, from coordinate 27,744,385 downwards.
TGCCTCGACACAATCTCGGAGCTCTACGGCAAATTCTTTGACGTCATGGCTTGGTTTTTGCTCTGACATGCACTGTCAACTGTGGACCTTGTTCGATCCAGACTTGTTGCATCAGTACCACTTGCCCTGCGGTAGCAGAGAGAACCGTCTATGGTTGACTGATTTTCTTTGGCCTTCCTCTGACACCCCCTTGTATAGAGGTCTTGGATGGCAGGGAACTCGGCCCCAGTGATGTACTGGGTCGTACGCACTACCCTCTGTAGCACCTTGCGGTCAGATGCCAAGCATTTGCCATACCAAACGGTGACAACTTAGAAATGGGACACGTCTCACGTCTAATTTGGACTTGAGACTGTGAGAGCTGGTAGAGCTTTACACCATGGTGTGCTTCCTTCAACATCAAAGGATGCTGGGAAAAATATGGCAACCACACAAATCAAGTGTTCCGACAGAAAGAGAGAGCAGCCAGGTGAGGACTGTGGAGGGATGGTTGTTGTGTACAGTTTCTTTAAAGCAGACTTTATGATTTGGTATGGCTGGAGCTGGATGGGGCTGACTGTGGGCTGACTGGGGTCTGAGCAGAGCAGCACAGTGGGAGACCATACAAGTCAGAACTGAATATTTAGTGGTTCACAGAGAGGAGTCAGTTATAGGCCTCTGGTGAATCATCCCCCAAAGTTCTTCAACAGGAGAAACTACAACAGGTCTTTGGTTCCGTTTGACGTTTCCCCTCCAAAAAAGCTGGTGCCGAAACAACAACTCAAATGATGTGTCATCATCCCCAAACATTTTGTGGTACTACATTGCAGTCGGAAGTTTACATACACCTTAGCCAAATACAGGCTATCAGTTAGGACCACCACTTTACTTTAAGAATGTGAAATTTCAGAATAATAGTAGAGAGAATGATTTGTTTCAGCTTTTATTTCTTTCATCATATTCCTAGTGGGTCAGAAGTTTACATGCACTCAATTAGTATTTGGTAGCATTGCCTTTAAATTGTTTAACTTGGGTCAAACGTTTCGGGTAGCCTTCCACAAGCTTCCCACAATAAGTTGGGTGAATTTTGGCCTATTCCTCCTGACAGAGCTGGTGTAACTGAGTCAGGTTTGTAGGCTTCCTTGCTCGCACACTCTTTTTCAGTTCTGCCCACAATTTTCTGTAGGATTGAGGTCAGGGCTTTGTGATGGCCACTCCAAAACCTTGACTTTGTCGTCCTTAAGCCATTTTGCCACAACTTTGGAAGTATGCTTGGGGTCATTGTCCATTTGGAAGACCCATTTGTGACCAAGCTTTAACATCCTGACTGATGTCTTGAGATGTTGCTTCAATATAGCCACATAATTTTCCTGCCTCATGATGCCGTCCATTTTGTGAAGTGCACCAGTACCTCCTGCAGCAAAGCACCCCCACAAAATGATGCTGCCACCCCCGTGCTTCACGGTTGGGATGGTGTTCTTCGGCTTGCAAGCCTCCCCCTTTTTCCTCCAAACAGAACTTATGGTCATTATGGCCAAACAGTTTTACAGTTGTTTCATCAGACCAGAGGACATTTCTCCAAAAAGTACAATCTTTGTCCTCATGTACACTTGCAAACCGTAGTCTGGGTTTTTTATGGCGGTTTTGGAGCTGTGGCTTCTTCCTTGCTGAGCGGCCTTTCAGGTTATGTCGATATAGGACTCGTTTTACTGTGGATATAGATCATTTTGTACTTGTTTCCTCCAGCATCTTCACAAGGTCCTTTACTGTTGTTCTGGGATTGATTTACACTTTTTGCACCAAAGTACGTTCATCTCTAGGAGACAGAACGTGTCTCGTTCCTGAGCGGTATGACGGCTGCCTGGTCCCATGGTGTTTATACTGGCGTACTATTGTTTGTACAGATGAACGTGGTACCTTCAGGAGTTTGGACATTACTCCCAAGGATGAACCAGACTTGTGGAGGTCTACAATTTCTTCTGAGTTCTTGGCTGATTTCTTTTAATTTTCCAATGATGTCAAGCAAAGAGGCACTGAGTTTGAAGGTAGGCCTTGAAATACATCCACAGGTACACCTACAATTGGCTCAAATTATGTCAATTAGCCTATCAGAAGCATCTAAAGCCATGACATAATTTTATGGAATTTTCCAAGCTGTTTAAATTCACAGTCAACTTAGTCTATGTAAACTTCTGACCCACTGGAATTGTGATACAGTGAATTATAAGTGAAATAATCTTTCTGTAAACAATTGTTGGAAAAATTACTTGTGTCATGCACAAAGTAGATGTCCTAACCGACTTGCCAAAACTATAGTTAGTTAACAAGAAATTTGTGGAGTGGTTGAAAAATGAGTTTTAATGTCTCCAACATAAGTGTATGTAAACTTCCGACTTCAACTGTAGCTAATACAGTTTGTCTTCATCAGTGAATGCAGAGTCATAATTCCCATTCCTGGTTCAGTGTAATGAATTGAGTTTGGGGTGAGGTTTGGTTTGGTAGAGAAAATGTGTCTCTGGCTGCTTTTTGTCATATTTTACACCACTACATAATAGCTCCACGGTGGGTGTTGTTCCCATGGATTACTGTTCTCCAGTCCCATGCTTCAACTTTATAGCAAACTAAGTGGTAGGGCTGCTATTTTGTTATTTTTCTAAGCAAGGAGTGGGCCTTTAAGCACCACAGGGTGGGTGTTGTTCCCATGGGCTTCTGTTCTTCCTACTTAGCCCATTATAAAGGGATGACAGAAGCAGTCCAACGTCCTGGAGATTCATAGCCCACAAAACTTCCTCTGTTGATCTCTTTCCCTCCGCCAGTGACTACCCAGCCAGGTGTCGTAAACAGTCTTTATGAGAAGAGAAGCACAGTAAAACAAATATCCCAAACAAACCCAAACAAATTAACAGCACGTAGTAACCATGCCTCTAATTATGCCCTGTCACACACAGACTAGAGCCTGTTTATTATGAATGGTTAAAGTTAAGTTATACTTTTGGAAATGTTTTAAATGACCAGCTGGTGACACGTTATCAATATCTAATGTAGAAATGATGAAATCCATGAACTATGACACAGACACACATGTTTATACTTGTGCATGCACACAGACAGACAGACAGACAAACGGACGGACGGACGTACAGTGTCAAAGTGTTATTTTAACCTCTGTTAATCCGGAGCAAAGAGCTTGCTGGGACCAGTAGAAATAATACCAATTTGTTGTACTGTACTGTAGTTCTACTGTACTTTCTAAAAAAAATAATGAAATACCATCCAAAAAGTAGAAGTACAAACGGATTCAAGGCCAAGATTTACAAAGAGAAATACATAACTTCATATCTAAATCATATCTCAAATTTCTGGTGAAATTACAGGATGACAGAGAATGTTTAAATATCTCCCTGTCATGTCTTGTGTTGTCCTGTTTTGTCCTGTCCTTTCCTGTCCTGTCTTGTCCTGACTTGTTCTGCCTTGTCCTGCCATGTCTTGTCCTGTCTTGTTCTGCCATGTCCTGTCTTGTCCTAACATGTTCAGAGAGGTCAAATAGATTGATGCTCCCTCAGGATGTCTGACTGGCACGTAATGTACGCGGTGTGTGTGTGTCTGTGTCTGTGTCTGTCTGTGTCAGACTTTTATGTGTGTTTGTGTTTGCGGGTGCATGAGTGTGTGAGTGTATGAGTGTGTGAGTGTGTGAGTGTGTGAGTGTATGTGTGTGCGCCTAGAAATCGAGTTGACTAATGAATGCCTGAGAAGCACATTCAAGTATGTAACTATTTCAAACTACTAGCCAATCAGAATGTTGTTCATTCACGTGTTTGGAATGTTTTTCCATCCAGTAATCTGGATTTTGTGACTTGGATTTTGCCATGATTTTGTAATCCTACCCACATACTCTTCTTCCTGGCAACACAACAATGGATGACAATCTGATGAATCATAATCAGTTCCTGGTTATGTTAGAAGACTGGCCAAAGGAGATTATAGATTAGAGTACAAGGATCATTATCCAGCTTGAAGGAGACAGGAAGTGTTTGATCTTTCCTGTTCAGTCTAATACTTTATAGGATGAAAACAAACAAACAAATAAAAATAAGAAACGCAAGTGAAATAAACTTTAAGTGAAAGAAACACTTACGTTAGTAGGAATGAAGTTCGGATGTTTTACTATGACACTGCTTTAGGTATTTTTAACATAAAAGTCTGATCACCATGAAATGTTCAGTAGAATGCATTGTCCCTCCGGTGTGACTGAAAAACAATGAATGGAACCCAAATGGTACACTATTCCCTATTTAGTGCACTACTTTTACCAGGGCCCATAGGGTCTAGTGCGCTATATAGGGAATAGGGTGCCATTTGGGATGCATATCAATTATTGTAAACTTCCATTAGCTCTAACTACCAGAGACAGACAGATGATGACACTGCAAATTACTCTAGGGAAGTGTTTTTTCAATCATCACAGTTAATGACAGGTGAAATGATACTAATGATGATCGTAGACCCAGATGGAAACGCTGTCAGACAGAACATCTAGAGAAACACGCTGCCAGATTCTCAGACCGTTCACCTTCCTTATTGTGTTTCAATGTGTATTTTTATCATCCAAAACCGCAGTTCTGGTACATTTAGTTCAGTGGAGACTATTCCAGAAACACGGTGAGCTATAGATCCCAGTGATCATCAAACATAAACCATGGTCAGTGTCTGTACAGTAGTAGTAGGCCTGTGCCAAACAGGATGCTTTCATTTTGTGATTTATACTTAGCATGTTCATATAGGGGAGTAGCAGTGGATGAAAGGTGCACCAGGCCTCTATAGAGAGGGGTCAGATTGATCAACTCCAGATGCTTATTGAAGTACACAACATGACTTATATTTAATTATAAACTGGGTGGTTCGAGCGCTGAATGCTGATTGGCTGAAAGCCGTGGTATATCAGAACGTATACCACAGGTATGACAAAACATTTCGTTTTACTCTTCTAATTAAGTTGGTAACCAGTTTATAATAGCAGCAATAAGGCTCCTCAAGAGGGCAATATGTGTGTTTCCGAGATGAGGACATGAGATCAATCCCAGCTGGTGAGTGAGGAAGATAACATGTTAAGCAAGCAGTGTGACGTCCGTAACATAAGCACACATTCACATACAATGCAGTGTTCGCAGTAAATACTGTAGGGTTTTGGACACTGCCCTAAATCCTATTACTGTACATCACAACAATAACGGCTGTACAAGTTACAATCTGTCATTGTGTTGTGTTGAGTTGTGTTGAGTTGTTCCTACACTCTGCACATGGATGTACTCTATACAACTATTGTTATGACAACAGCGAAGATGTCATCTTTTAATCTGTTTACAAGGAAAAAGGATTCAGCCCAACTTCGCCTCCCAGACAAAGGGTTTAGACAGACCTGTGAGGAAAGCTTATATTATGCAGCATCTCATTTCAGTGATACCTTGGAGGGTTACAACAGGCAGAAAACAGCTTCCCACTGGGCACAGACGTCAATTCAATGTCTATTTCACGTTGGTTCAACGTCATTTAATTGTGTTCCAAGTGCTATGAGACTCATAGTTAAAGCTAATCTATTTTCATTTCCACCATCGGCCACCCTTGTTGTTTATAGCTTCAGATAGTCAATCTTCAAATTGCTTTTGGCTTTCAAATCAGAGCAGAGCCAGATAAACAAATCTAGCGGTTAATTACTCACCACGGAATACTTTACAATTAAGATGGATTATAACAGTCAGATAGTGTTGTTAGCTGGGCTGTGAAGAAGGTGGATTCTGTATGGTCTGAAACTGAGAGATAGAGTGAGAGAGAGAGGAAAGAGAGAGAGATCATGAAAGAGAGAGAGACAGAGAAAGAGAGAGACAGAGACCAGACAGAAAGAGGAGAGAGAGAGAGAGAGAGAGAGAGAGAGAGGAGAGAGAGAGAGAGAGAGAGAGAGAGAAGAGATGAGAGAGAGGAGCGAGAGAGAGCGAGAGAGGATGAGAGAGAGAGACGTATCCAACCAAAAACATACAGACCCAGAAAACCTGAGCCTTCACTCTGGTGAATCACTAAAACAATACAGAGATACACTACGGAAACAGAAGGAACAGCACATCAGAAATCCTCACAATGTAATTGAATCCATAGAATCTAACCACTTCTGGGAAAATTGGAACACACTAAACAAACAACACAATGAGACATCTATACAAAACAAAGATGCATGGATAAACCACGTCTCCAATCTTTTTGGCCCTATAACAAAGAACAAAAAGCAATCAACTATTATAATCAACGATTAAAGACTGCCAGAACCCACTGGATTCTACAATTACATTAAATGAACTACAGGACAAAATACAAACCCTCCAACCCAAAAAGGCCTGTGGTGTAGATGGTATCCCTAATGAAATGGTAAAATATACAGACCACAAATTCCAATTGGCTATACTTAAACATCATCCTCAGCTCTGGCATCTTCCCCAATATTTGGAACCAAGGACTGATCACCCCGATCCACAAAAGTGAAGACAAATTTGACCCCAATAACTACCATAAGATATGCGTCAACAGCAACCTTGGGAAAATCCTCTGCATTATCATTAACAGCAGACTCGTACATTTCCTCAGTGAAAACAATGTACTGAGCAAATGTCAAATTGTCTTTTTACCAAATTACCATACGACAGACCACGTATTCACCCTGCAAACCCTAATTGACAAACAAACAAACCAAAACAAAGGCAAAGTCTCCTCATGCTTTGTTGATTTTTTAAAAAGCTTTTGACTGAATTTGGCAAGAGGGTCTGCTTTACAAATTGATGGAAAGCGATGTTGGGGGAAAAACATTACAGTTCTAAAATCCATGTACACAAACAACAAGTGTGCAGTTAAAATTGGAAAAAAACACACATTTCTTTCACAGGGCCGTGGATTGAGACAGGGATGTAGCTTGAGCCCCACCCTCTTCAACATATATATCAACGAATTGGCGCGGGCACTAGAACAGTCTGCAGCACCTGGCCTCAAACTACTAGAATCTGAAGTCAAATGTCTACTGTTTGCTGATGATCTGGTGCTTCTGTCCTCAACCAAGGAGGGCTTACAGCAGCACATAGATCTTCTGCACAGATTTATTCAGACCTGGGCCCTGACAGTAAATCTCAGTAAGACAAAAATAATGGTGTTCCAAAAAAGGTCCAGTTGCCAGGACCACAAATACAAATTCCATCTAGAAACCATTGCCTAGAGCACACAAGAAATATACATATACAACTACTAAACCATTGCCCCCTGACCCCCCCCCCCACCTCTCTTATATCTGGGCTTGCTTACTCTCTGTTATTATCTATGCATAGTCACTTTAATAACTCTACCTACATGTACATACTACCTCAATTACCTCGACACCAGGGCTCCCGCACATTGACTCTGTACCTGTACCCTCTGTGTATAGCCTCGCTATTGTTATTTACTGTTGCTATTTAATTATTCGTTATTATTATCTCTTAGGTTTTTTAAAAGTATTTCACTGTAAAGTCTACATCTGTTGTACTCGGCGCATGTGACAAATACAATTTGATTTGATTTGATTTAACATACCTCGGCCTAAACATCAGCACCACAGGTAACTTCCACAAAGCTGTGAACGAGCTGAGAGACAAGGCAAGAAGGGCCTTCTACGCCATCAAAAGGAACATAAAATTCAACATTCCAATTAGGATCTGGCTTAAAATACTTGAATCAGTTATAGAGCCCATTGCCCTTTATAGTTGTGAGGTCTAGGGTCCACTCACCAACCAAGAATTCCCAAAAGGGGACAAACACAAAATTGAGACTCTACATGCAGATTTCTGCAAAAATATCTTCAGTATACAACGTAAAACACCAAATAATGCATGCAGAGCAGAATTAGACCAATACCCGCTAATTATTAAAATCCAGAAAAGAGACGTTCAATTCTACATCCACCTAAAAGGAATCGATTCTCATAGCAAAGCCATCACCTACAGAGAGATGAACTTGGAGAAGAGTCCCCTAAGCAAGCTGGTCCTGGGGCTCTATTTACAAACACAAACAGACCCCACAGAGCCCCAGGATAGCAACATGATTAGACCGAAACAAATCATTAGAAAACAAAAAGATAATTACTTGACACATTGAAAAAAAACACACAAAAAACAGAGCAAACTAGAATGCTATTTGGCCCTGAACAGAGAGTACACAGTAGCAGAATACATGACCACCGTGACTGACCCGAAATGAAGGAAAGCTTTGACTATGTACAGTGAGCATATCCTTGCTATTGCAAGAGGCCGCCGTAGGCAGACCTGGCTCTCAAGAGAAGATAGGGTATGTGTACACTGCCAACAAAATGAGGTTGAAACTGAGCTGCACTTCCTGGCCTCCTGCCAAATGTATGACCATGTTAGAGACACATACCGTGCATTCGGGAAGTCTTCAGACCCCTTGACTTTTTCCACATTTTGTTACGAACCCAGACTTCTTCTAAAATGGATTAAGTTAAATTTTTTCCTCATCAATCTACACACAATACCCCATAATGACATCACAATACCCCATAATGACATCACAATACCCTGTAATGACAAAGCAAAAACAGGTTTATAGAAATGATTGCAAATTTATTCAATATAAAAAACTGAAATACCACATTTACATAAGTATTCAAATCCTTTACTCAGTACTTTGTTGAACCACATTTGGCAGCGATTACAGCCTCAAGTTTTCTTGGGTATTACGCTACAAGCTTGGCACACATGTATTTGGGGATTTTCTCCCATTCTTCTCTGCAGATCCTCTCAAGCTCTGTCAGGTTGGATGGGGAGCGTCGCTGCACAGCTATTTTCAGGTCTCTCCAGAGATGTTAGATCGGGTTCAAGTCTGGGCTCTGGCTGTGCCACTCAAGGACGTTCAGAGACTTGTCCCGAAGCCACTCCTGCGTTGTCTTGGGTGTGTGTTTAGGGTCGTTGTCCTGTTGGAAGGTGAACCTTTGCCCCAGTCTGAGGTCCTGAGTGCTCTGGAGCAGGTTTTCATCAAGGATCCCTCTGTACTTTGCTCCGTTTATCTTTCTCTCGATTCTGACTAGTCTCCCAGTCCCTGCCACTGAAAAACATCCCTATAGCATGATGCTCCCACCACCATGCTTCACCGTAGGGATGGTGCCAGGTTTCATCAAGACGTGACGCTTGGCATTCGGGCCAGAGTTCAATCTTGGTTTCATCAGACCAGAAAATCTTGTTTCTCATGGTCTGAGAGTCCTTTAGGTGCCTTTTGGCAAACTCCAAGCGGGCTGTCATGTGCCTTTTACTGAGGAGTGGCTTCCATCTGGCCAATCTACCATAAAGGCCTGACTGGTGGAGTGCTGCAGAGATGGTTGTCCTTCTGAAAGGTTCTCCCATCTCCACAGAGGAACTCTGGAGCTCTGTCAGAGTGACCATCGTGTTCTTGGTCACCTCCCTGACCAAGGCCCTTCTCCCCCGATTGCTCAGTTTGGCTGGGCAGCAAGCTCTAGCAAGAGTCTTGGTGGTTCCAAACTTTTTCCATTTAAGAATGATGGAGGCCACTGTGTTCTTGGGGACCTTCAATGCTGCAGATATTCTTTGGTACCCTTCCCCGAGGTCTGTGCCTCAATACAATCCTGTCTCGGAGTTCCATGGACAATTCCTTCGACCTCATGGCTTGGTTTTTGCTCTGACATGTACAGTCAACTGTGGGACCTTATATAGACAGGTGCGTGCCTTTCCAAATCATGTCCAATCAATTGAATTTACCACAGGGGGACTCCAATCGAGTTGTAGAAACATCAAGGATGATCAAACGAAACAGGATGCACCCGAGCTCAATTTCGAGTCTCATAGCAAAGGGTATGAATACTTATGTAAATAAGGTATTTCAGTTTTTATTTTTAATACATTTGCAACAATGTCTAAAAACCTGTTTTCATTTTGTCATTATTGTCTATCGTGTGTAGATTGATGAGGATTTTAATTTATTTAATCAATTTTAGAATAAGGCTGTAATGTAAGAAAATGTGGAAAAAGGGAAAGGGTCTGAATAATTTCTGAATGGACCGTAGTTCCCTCAGATTACACAGAGCCACAAAGACTTAGATAACAAATCCAATTTTGATAAACTCTCGTATCTATTGAGTGAAATACCACAGTGTGACATCACAGCAGCAAGATGTGTGTCCTGTTGCTACAAGAAAAGGGCAATCAATGAAGAACAAACACCATTGTAAATACAACCCATATTTATGTTTATTTATTTTCCCTTTTGTACTTTAACTATTTGCACATCATTACAGCACTGTATATAGATAATATGACATTTGAAATGTCTTTATTCTTTTGGAACTTTTGTGAGTGTAATATTAACTGTTCATTTGTATTGTTTATTATCTGTTTCACTTGCTTTGGCAACGTAAACATATGTTTCCCATGCCAATAAACCTCTTTGAATGGAGTGAGTGAGTGAGAGAGTTACTGTAGTGTGCCTGTTTAGACTCAGAGCTCTGCAGCCTTTATTGAATGTTCAAGACTCCACATCAGTGGTCCTATCTACTGTCCACATCCCACCAACGGCCATCACAGTGCTGTGATCTCTCTCTCACTCTCTTCACTCCTCTCTCACTCTCGCACGCACGCACGCAGGCAGGCAGGCAACGCACACACACACACACACACACACACACACACACACACACACACACACACACACACACACACACACACACACACACACACACACACACACACACACACACACACACACACACACACACACACACACACACACACACACACACCACACACACACACACACACACACACACACACACACACACACACACACACACACACACACACAAACAAAAAGCCCCGTGGAGCCCTGGGAAGCATCCCAAGTGTCACTGTGGTGGGTGATAGAACCAGATGGTGATGTAATAACATGGGGGACCACAGTATCAACAGTAACCCCCCAACACCTTGGTGCTGCTGAAGTGGTTTGTGTTTTACAGTGTGTTGGTATGCCTTGTGCTGTATACTAAGCTCTGTCAGTGAAGCCCTTTCATAGGGATCACACAGCAGGGCCAACGGTATCCCTCTCTCTCAACCCTGACAGGCTGAAAACTTTTCATCTATGCTGCTATGTTTAGCGTGTCCATTATGCTATTTTTAGCGTGTCCTTTGTCAATGTGGAACACATTAGAGGAATGCATAAGATGTTGAGATTCAGGCTCTCTTTGTATAGAAACATAAAGTGCTTCAGAGAGCTAGCATAACAGAACAGGACAGAACAGGTCAGGACAGGACATGACAGAACAGGACGTGATAGAACAGAACAGGACAGAATAGAACAGGACAGAACAGAACAGGACATGACAGGACAGAACAGGACAGAACAGGACATGACAGAACAGGACGTGATAGGACAGAACAGGACAGAACAGAACATGACAGGACAGAACAGGACAGAACAGAACAGAATAGAACAGGACAGGAAAGGACAGAACAGGCAGAACTGAACAGGACATGATAGAACAGGACAGAACAGGGCATGACAGAATAGAACAGGACAGAAAAGGACAGGATAGAAGAGGACAGGACAGAACAGGACGTGAAAGAACAGAACAGGATAGAACAGGACAGGACATGACAGAACAGGACATGACAGGACAGAACAGAATAGAACAGGACAAAACAGAATAGGACAGGACAGGATAGAACAGGATAGAACAGGTCAGGTCAGGACAGGATGGAACAGGACAGAACAGGAAAGAATAGGACAGGATAGAACAGAACAGGACAGGATAAAACAGGACAGAATAGAACAGGACAAAACAGGAGTGTACTGAACGACCTCATTATTACTCACTTTGACCTGCAGTGACCAGGGTTTTGATCTCTGACCTCCACTAATATGCCCTCCACATGTCACTTTCATCCATTGGAAGCAATGACTTACAGTGACTGTATACATTTTGAGTTTGTGTATGTGAACCCTGTGGGAATTGAACCCATGACCTTGGAGTTGCTTGTCCCACACTTTAACCAGCAGAGCAACTGAGCATCACATGATCCAGTCCCCCATGCCCCATCTGAGGGAACCAAACTCTCCCTATCTGTGTGCAGTTAAAGATGTGTAATACTTCAGTCCTTTATGTCCACAGAAATCATACGCTGTGTGTATGTGAAGTGTGTAAAAGAGACTAGAGTGTGGTCTGTGGTGTTGGTGTGTGTGTGGTGTGTGTGTGTGTGTGTGTGTGTGTGTGGTGTGTGTGTGTGTGTGTGTGTGTGTGTGTTGTGTGTGTGTGTGTGTGTGTGTGTGTGGTGTTGTGTGTGTGTGTTTTTCCTGGAAATTGAAAGAGAGTGTAAATGACCTGTTTTGACAACAGACAGATTCAGATGTGTTGTTTTGAGAACATACAGGCTAATGTATCAAGCATACAGGCTAATGTATCACGCTGGGGTCCTACCTGCTCCTCTGATGACAGCCTGACTGGCCGATTTCTGGACCCATTCTGCCCCTGGTGTGTATGTGTGTGTGTGTGAATGTGTGTGTGTGTGGCGATGAGGTTAGTTCTAAACACCAGCTGTCATCCCTGGCCTCCCCCATCCCCCATTCTCATGATCCCCCCTCACTGCACCAATACCAGACGCTCGCAAGTTCGCTGACGAACAACAGTGGTAGGCCTGATCACCGACAGCGATGAGACAACCTATAGGGAGGAGGTCAGAGAACTGCCGTGTGGACTACAGGATAAGCGGTCGAACAGGCCCCCATTAACATGCAGGCTGTAGGAGCGGGTCGAGATTTCAAGTCCTTGGTGTCCACATCACCAACAAACTATCATGGTTCAAAACACACCAACAGTCTGAAGGGCACAACAAACTTTTCCCTCAGGAGACTGAAAAGATTTGGCATGGCTCCCCAAAACTCAAAAAGTTATACAGCTGACCATTGAGAGCACCTGACCGGTTGCATCTCCTGGTATGGTATACTACTGAGCATCTGACCGTAAGACACTACGAGGTAGTGCATACGCCCATACATCACTTGGTCAAGTTCTGCCATCCAGGATCTATATAAAAGGCGTGTCAGAGGAAAGCCCTATAAATGTCAGAGACTCCAGTCACCCAAGTTCAAACTGTTTTCTTGCTTGCCGGCAGCAACGTACCGGAGCGCCAATCTAGGACCAAAAGGCTCCTTAACACTTCTACCCAAGCAATAAAATGGAACACTTATCAAATGGCCAATAACTATACCAATTACCCCCCCATTTGTTTTGTACACTGCTGCTACTCGCTGTTTATTATCTATACATAGTCACTTCACCCCTACCTACATGTACACATTACCTCTAACCTGTACCCCCGCATGCTGACTCGGTACCGGTACCCCCTGTATATAGCCTCGTTATTGTTATGTTATTGTGTTACTTTTGATTCTTTTTTTATAAAAATTTTTATTTAGTTTATTTGGTAAATATTTTCTTAAACTTTCTTGAAATGCATTGTTGGCTATTAAGGGCTTGTAAGTAAGCATTTCACGGTAAGGTCTACACTTGTTGTATTTGACGCATGTGACAAATAAAGTTTGATTTGATTTGTTTAAGTGTGCCTTGAATTCTAAATAAATCACAGACAGTGTCACTTGCAAAGCACCATCACACCACCACCTCCATGCTTCATGGTGGGAACCACACATGCAGAGATCATCTGTTCACCTACTCTGCGTCTCACAAAGACACGGCGGTTGTAACCAAATATCAACAATTTGGACCAGAGGACAGATTTACATCGGTCTAATGTCCATTGCTCGTGTTTCTTGGCCCAAGCAAGTCTCTTCTTCTTATTGGTGTCCTTTAGTAGTGGTTTCTTTGCAGCAATTCAACCATGAAGGCCTGATTCACGCAGTCTACTCTGAACAGTTGATGTTGAGATGTGTCTGTTACTTGAACTCTGTGAAACATTTATTTGGGCAACAATCTGAGGCTGGTAACTCTAATGAACTTATCCTCTGCAGCAGAGGTACCTCTGGGTCTTCCTTTCCTGTGGCGGTCCTCATGAGAGCCAGTTTCATCATAGAGCTTGAGGGTTTTTGCGACTGCACTTGAAGAAACTTTCAAAGTTCTTTAAATTTCCCCGATTGACTGACCTTCTTGTCTTAAAGTAATGATGGACTGTCATTTCTCCTTGCTTATTTGAGTTGTTCTTGCCATAATATGGACTTGGTCTTTTACCAAATAGGGCTATCTTCTGTATACACCCCTACCTTGTCACAACACAATTGATTGGCTCAAACGCATTCAGATGGAAAGAAATTCCACAAGTTAACTCCCGAGTGGTGCAACGGTCTACGACACTGCATCTCATTGCTAGAGGCGTCACTACAGACCCTGGTTCAATTCCAGGCTGTATCACATCCGGCCGTGATTGGGAGTCCCATAGGGCGGTGCACAATTGGCCCAGCGTCGTCCGGGTTAGGGTTTGGCCGATATAGGCCATCATTGTAAATAAGAATTTGTTCTTAACTGACATGCCTAGTTAAATAAAGATTAAATAAAAAAATAAAAAAAGGCACACATGTTAATTGAAATGCATTCCAGGTGACTACCTCATGATACTGGTTGAGAGAATGCCAAGAGTGTGCAAAGCTGTCATCAAGGCAAAGGGTGGCTACTTTGAAGAATCTCAAATCTCAAATATATTTTGATTTGTTTAACACTTTTTGGTTACTACATGATTCCATATGTGTTATTTCATAGTGTTGATGTCTTCACTATTATTATACTAAAATAGTAAAAAAGAAAGAAAAACCCTTGAATGAGTAGGTGTGTCCAAACTTTTGACAGTTACTGTGCATACCCTACCACGGTACTTCACGGTACCAAACCAAAAAACAGATTTACTGCTTTGCTCAGTTATGTATAGAGTCATGTCATCATGGGATGCTCTGCTACCAGAGGTTACTCAGTTATGTATAGAGTCATGTCATCATGGGATGCTCTGCACTACCAGAGGTTACTCAGATTATGTATAGAGCATGTCATCATGAGTGGACAGCATCTGCTACCCAGAGGTACGTCTGGCAAAAAAACAGATTTAAAAAACCATGTTGTACCCACAACTTCTCTCCTCTTCTAAAGATCAAATTTAACTGTACTATATATTAAGAATATGAATATGAACAGTGGGCAAAAAAGTATTTAGTCACCACCAAGTTGTGCAAGTTCCCACTAATAAAGATGAGAGTGGCCTGTCATTCATCATAGGTACACTTCAACTATGACAGACAAAATGAGAAAAAGAAATCCAGAAAATCACATTGTAGGATTTGTAATGAATTTATTTGCAAATTATGGTGGAAATAAAGTATTTGGTCACCTACAAACAAGCAATATTTCTGGCTCTCACAGACCTGTAACTTCTTCTATATGAGCTCCTCGTTCTCCACTCGTTACCAGTATAATAGCACCGTTTGAACTTGTATCAGTATAAAAGACACTGTTCACAACCTCAAACAGTCACACTCCAAACTCCACTATGCCAAGACCAAAGAGCTGTCAAAGGACACAGAAACAAAATTGTAGACCTGCACCAGGCTGGGAAGACTGAATCTGCAATAGGTAAGCAGCTTGGTTTGAAGAAATCAACACTGGGAGCAATTATTAGGAAATGGAATACATACAAGACCACCTGATAATCTCCCCTCGATCTGGGCGCCACGCCAAAATCTCACCCCTGGGGTCAAAATGATCACAAGAACAGTAAGCAAAAAATCCCAGAACCACACGGGGGACCTAGTGAATGACCTGCAGAAAGCTGGGACCAAAGTAACAAAGCCTACCATCAGTAACACACTACGCCGCCAGGACTCAAAATCCTGCAGTGCCAGACGTGTCCCCTGCTATACCATAACATGTCAGGGCCCGTCTGAAAGTTTTGCTACGAGAGCATTTGGATATCCAGAAGAAATTGGGAGAATGTCATATGGTCAGATGAAACCAAATAAATATAACTTTTTTGTCTAAAAACTCAAGCTCGTCGTGTTGGAGACCAAAAAAGAATGCTGACGTTGCATCAAAAGAACACATACCTTAACTGTGAAGCAATGGGGGTGGAAAATCATGCTTTGGGGCTGTTTTTCTGCAAAGGGACCGGACGACTTGATCCGTGTAAAGGAAAGATGAATGGGGCCATGTATCGGTGAGATTTTGAGTGAAAACCTCCTTCCATCATGCAAGGGCATTGAAGATGGACACGTGGCTGGTGTTTCAGCATGACAATGATCCCAAATACACCGCCCGTGGCAATGAAAGGAGTGGTTCGTAAGAAGGAATTCAAGGTCTGGAAGTGGCCTCAGCCAGTCTCCAGATCTCAACCCATAGAAAATCTTTGAGGAGTTTGAAAGTCTGTGTTGCCCGCAACAGCCCCATAAATATCAGCTGCTCTAGAGGAGATCATGCTGGGAGGAATGGGCCAAAAACAGCAACCGTGTTGTGGTGAAACCTTGTGAAGATTTACAGAAAACGTTTGATCTGTCATGCCAACTAAAGGTATATAACAAAGTATTGAAGTAAACTTTTGTTATTTGACAAGATATTATTTTCCACCATATTTGCAAATAAAATTCATAAAAAATCCTACCAATTGATTTCTGATTTCCTTTTTCTCAATCTTGTTGTCATAGTGAAGTGTACCTCTGATGAAAATTACAGGCACTCTCCATCTTTTTAAGTGGGAGACTGCACATTGGTGGCTGACTAAATACTTTTTTTGCCCGCACGTATATAAGAATATAAGAATATGCATATGCATATATGAATATTAATATGATTCGTGTCTAACATAGTATTTTTAGTTTTTTTCTTTGTGTCTTTCCAATATAAACTATTTATATTTTACTTTTATTTTTCAATTGAATGTAATTCTTATGTTGTTAACTTGTCTATAATTTCTGTACTTTGTCCTTATGTGGACACCCAGGATGAGTAGCTGTGGCTGTGCAGTACTAACCAGGGATCCTAAATAAACTGCTTAAAAAGGGAACAGGAGGAGATGTTATTGGATCAAGAGACAAAATGGCCAATGACTTTTATAATAAAAGTGTTAAAAACATTCGTGTTCATCCTGTTTGTGTTGTGTTATGCCCCTGCCCACTACAGGTAATGTATGATTACAGTTATTGTCTGCCCATATGGGCTGGGCCCTAATAAAATGTGTACGACACTGAAATAAATACAATCAAACCAAACCGGGTCTCTGGTGGCCAAGTAAGACAGAGTCAGGGTTTTAAAGGTTGTACAGGAGGTCAGCTTGCGTCAACTCCGGCAGCTGCCTAGTGCCTGGGTGCATTCCCTGCTGTGGACACACCCACCCCAACCAACAACACACACACACCACACACCAGACACACACACACACACACAACACACACGACACACACACACACACACAGCACACACCAACACACACACACACAGCACACTACCACACACACACAACAACCCCACCAACACAAACAACAACACACACCACACACACACACACAACAACACACACACACACACACACACACCACCACCCAACACACACACACACACACCACACACGCACACACAGAGTCCTTATTTTACTATCCTTGTGGACCCCAGACAATTGATTCCCATTTGCAAAACTCATTTTCCCTAACCCTAAGGCACCAAACCTAACCCCTCACCTAAAAATAGCTTTTTTCCGTTTCAGTCCTGATACAGGTTCCTGCTATTAAACTCAGTTACTGGTTATCTGCAGCCTGCATTACCTCATCTGTGTTGTCCTGATACAGGTCCCTCTATTACAACTTCAAGTAACTAGTTAGTTGTGCTGTCCTGATACAGGTCCTGCTGATTACAATCATCACAGGTTATTGGTGTGTCCTGATTCCAGGTCCCTGCTATTACAAACTCAGTCACTAGGTTATTGTGTGTCCTGATCAGTTTCCTGCTATTACAAACTCAGATCACTAGGTTTTGCTGTCCTGATACAGGTTTGCTTACTCAGCTATTATGTGTCCTAACCCTCTATTCAACCAGTCACTAGGTTATTGTGTTGTCTGATACAGGTTCCTGCTATTACAACTCCAGTTACTAGGTTATGTGTGTCCTGATACGTCCCGGCTATAAAACTAGTCACTAGTGTATCGTGTCCTGATACAGCGTTTCCTGCTATTAAACTCAGCACTAGTTATTGTGTGTCCTGATACAGCGTTCCTGGCTTATTACAACTCAATACTAGTATTGTGTGTCCTATACAGGGTCTGCCTATTACAATCAGTCACTAGGTTATTGTGTGTCCTGATACAGGTTCTGCTATTACAACTCAGTCACTAGGTTATTGTGTGTCTGATACAGGTTCTCTATGTCAACCATAGTTAGTGCGAAGGCGCTTAACTCAGTCACTAGTTATTGTGTGTTCCTGATACAGGTTCCTGCTATTACAACTCAGTCTACTGAGGTTATTGTGTGTCCTGATACAGGTTCCTGCATTAACAACTCAGTTACTGGTTTATTTGTGGTCCTATACATGTTCCTGCTATTAAACTCAGTTACTAGGTAATTGTGTGTCCTGATACAGCTGTTATAGTTACTGTGTCTTACATCTAGCTTACAACTCAGCTTACTAGGTTATTGTGTGGTCCTGATACAGTTCCTGCCTTTTACAACTTCAGGTTTACTAGTTTGCGTGGTCCTGAACAGGGTTCCTTGCTATTACAAACTCAGTTACTAGGTTATTGTGTGTCTCTGATGACACGGTCCTGCTATTAAAAACAACCAGTTCACTAGTATTGTGGGTCCTGATACAGGTTCCTGCTATACAACTCATTACTAGGTTATGTGTCGTTGATACAGGTTCCTGCTAATTAACAACTCATCACTAGGGTATTGTGTGGGGTCCTGATAAGGTTCCTTGCTATTACACAACTCATCCACAATAGGTTATTGTGTGTCTGATACAGGTTCCTGCTATTACAACTCAGTTACTAGGTTATTTGTGTGTCCTATCCAGGTCCCTGCTATTACAATCAGTTACTAGTTATTGTGTGTCCTCTGAACAGGTTCCTGCTATTACAACTCCAGTTACTAGTTTGTGTGTCCTGATACAGGTTCCTGCTATTCAACTCATCATCTAGGTTTATTGTGTGTCCTGATACAGGTCCTCTATTACAACTCATTACTAGTGTTCTGTTTACTGTGTGGTGTCCTGATTACAGGTTCCTGCTATTACAACTCAGTCACTAGTTATTGTGTTCCTGATACAGGTTCCTGCTATTACAACTAGTCACTAGGTTATGTGTTTCCTGAACAGGTCCCTGCTATTACAACTCAGTTACTAGGTTATTGTGTGCTGATACAGGTATCTCTGCTATACAATCCAGTCACTAGCGTTTTTGGTTGTCCTGATACAGGTTCCTGCTATTACAACTCAGCCACTAGGTTATTGTGTGTCCTAGACAGTTCCTGCTTTACAAACTCAGTCACTAGTTTATTGGGGTTCCTATTACAGGTCCCTTGCTATTACAACTCAGTTACTAGGTTGATTTGGTGTTCTGATACAGTTCTCTATTACACTCAGTCACTAGGTTTGTGGGGTCCTGATACAGGTTTCCTGCTATTACAATCATCACTACTATGCCTGATAGGTTATCTGATAGCCATCACTGTATGTGGCCCTGATACAGGTGCCTGCTATTACAACTCAGTCACTAGTTATGTGTGGTCCTTACAGGTTCCTGCTATACAAACTCAGTCACTATATTGTGTGTCCTGATACACTTCTGCTAATTACAACTCAGTTACTAGGTTATTGTGTGTCCTGATACAGGTTCCTGCTATTACACTCAGTCACTAGGTTATGTGTGTTCCTGATACAGGTTTCCTGCTTTACAACGTCATCCTGTATGGCCATAAGGTCATTAATAGTACTGTTTTGTGTTCCTGGATACAGTCCCTGCTATTACAACCAGTCACTAGGTTATTGTGTGTCCTGATACAGGTCTTACACTCAGTCATGTAGTGTTGATTAAGGCCTCATACTAGTCACTAGGTTATTGTGTGTCCTGATCAGGTCCTGCTATTACAACTCAGTCATAGTTATGGTGTGTCCTATACAGGTCCTGCTATACAACTCATCACTAGGATGTATTGGTCCTGATACAGGTTCCTGCTATTACAACTCAAGTCACTAGGTCTTGTTGTGTCCTGATACAGGTTTGCTATTAAACTCAGTCACTAGTTAGTTGGTGTGTCTGATACAGGTTCCTGCTAATTCACAACTCAGTCACTAGTGTTATGTGTGTGTCCTCGATACATTCCTCTATACAAACTCAGCACTAGGTTATTGGTCGTGTTCTGATACGGTTCACTGCTATTACATCAGGTCACTAGGTTATTGTGTGTCTTGATACAGGTCCTGTATTTACAACTCAGTCACTAGTTATGTGTGTCCTGCATATCAGGTTCCTGCTATTTACACTCAGTCAAAGGTTATTTGGTCCTGATACGGTCTCCTGCTATGTACAACTCAAGTACTAGTTATTGTGTTCCTGATACAGTCTGCTATTACAACGTCAAGTCACATAGTTAGTTGTGGTCTGATCAGTCGTGCTTATTAACAAGTCGTTTTGGCCTCGGCTATTACAACTCAGTCACTAGGTTATTGTGTGTCCTGCTACAGGTCCTGCTTATACACACTCAAGTCACTAGTGTTATTGTTTCATACCGATACAGGTTCCTCTATTACAATCAGTCACTAGGTTATGTTCATCCTGATACAGGTCCTGCATATTACACGCATCACTAGGCTTATTGGGTGTCCTGATACAGGCGTTCCTATTACAACTCAAGTTACTAGGTTATGTGCGTGTCCTGATACAGGTCCCGCTATTACAACTCAGTGACACGGTTATTGTGTGTCCTGATACAGGTCCCTGCTATTACAACTCAGTCCACTAGGTTATTGTGTGTCCTCGATACAGGTCCCCTATGTACACTCAGTTACTCCGGTTATTGTGTGTCCTGATACAGGTCCCTGCTATTAAACTCCCAGTCACATAGGTTATTGGTGGTCCGGATACAGTTCCTGCTATTACACTCATCACTAGGTTATGTGTGTCCGATACAGGTCCCGCTATTACAACTCCATCACTAGGTTATTGTGTCGTCCTGATACAGGTTCCCTGCTATACAACTCAGTCACTAGGTTTCATGATGTGTCCTGATACAGTTCTGCTATTACCACTCAGTCACATTAGGTTATTGTGGTCCTGATACAGGTCCCTGCTATACAACTCGTCACTCAGGTATTGTGTGTCCTGATACAGGTCCCTGCTATTCACAACTCAGTACATGGTTATTGTGTGTCCTGATACAGGTCCCTCTATTACAACTCAGGTTACTAGGTTATTGTGTGTCCTGATACAGGTTCCTGCTATTACAACTCAGTCCAATAGTGTGTGAGTCTCATACAATAGCCGTGGGTCCTGATACAGGTCCTGCTATTACAACTCAGTCACTAGGTATTGTGTGTCCTGATACAGGTCCTCTGCCTATTAACAACCAGGTCACTAGGTATTGTGTGTCCTGAATACAGCCTGCTATTACAACTCAGTCACTAGGTAATTGTGTGTCGCTGATACAGGTCCCTTGCTTACACTCAGTTACTATGTGTCCTAGGTCTATTACAAAAGTCATTGTTGTGATTCCTGAAACAGTGTCCTGCTATCAAACTCAGTCTACTAGGTTTATTTGTCGTCCTGATACCAGGTTCCTGCTATGTAACAACTCCCATCACTTAGGTTATTGATGTGTCCTGATTACAGTTCCTGCTATAGCAACTGCAGTCACTAGGTACTTGTGTCTCTCCTGATACAGGTTCCTGCTATTACAAACTCAGTCACTTAGGTTATGTGGTGTTTCCTATACAGGTTTCTGCACTTACAACTCAGCACTAGGTTATTGTGTGTCCCTGATACAGGTCCTGCTATTACAACTCAGTCACTGGTATTGTTTGGTTCCCTGATACAGGTTCTGGCTATTTACAACTCAGTCACTAGGTTATTTGTGTGTCTGATTGACAGGTCTGCTATACAACTCGAGTCTACTGGGTTATTCCGATGTGTCTGATTACAGGTTCCTTGCATTACAAATCATCACTAGTTATTGTGTTCCTGAATACATTCCTGCTTTAAACCTCCAAGTCCCCACTAGGGGTATTGTGTGTCCTGATACAGGTCCCTGCTTATACAACTCAGTCCTAGGTTATTGTGTGTCCTGATACAAGGTTCTGCTATTACCACTCAGTCACAGGTATTGTGATGTCCTGATAAGAGTTCCGTATTACAAAACTCAGTCACTAGTTATTGTGTGTCACTGATACAGGTTCCCTGTAATTACAACTCAGTCACTAGGTTATTGTGTGTCCTGATACAGGTTCCTGCTTTACAACTCAGTCACTAGGTTATTTGTGGTCCTGATACAGGTTCCTGCTATACAACTCAGTCAGTAGGGTTATTGTGTTGTCCTGATACAGGTTCCCTGCTATTACAACTCAGTCACTAGGTATTGTGTGTCCTGATACAGGTTCCTTGCTATTACAACTCAGTCACTAGGGTTATGTGTTCCTGATACAGGTCAACTGCTATTACAACTCAGTACTGGTTATTGTGTGTCCTGAACAGGACCCTGCGTATTACATCTCCCATGTCACTAATTATCAGTGCGTCTCCTTCTGATACAGCGCGTTCCCTGCTACTTACAAACTCCCCAGTACTGGTGGTTATGTTGGGGGGTTCCTGATACAGGGTCCCTGCTTAATTAATCTCAAGTCACTAGGTATTGTGTTCTTCCTGCATACGCGAGATGAGGCAG
>NC_036843.1:27715774-27719775 GCF_002910315.2 Salvelinus sp. IW2-2015 | reverse complement strand
ACTAGGTTATTGTGTGTCCTGATACAGGTTCCTGCTATTACAACTCAGTCACTAGGTTATTGTGTGTCCTGATACAGGTTCCTGCTATTTCCTGACCGACTTATAAATCAAGCGCAGCATATTTATTTAACCTTTTGTTACTAAAGGGGGTCATCCTGAGACCGAGGTCTCTTTTACAGATGAGCCCTGTAATTACAACAATATACACATCAATACATTATGAAAAGGACAGCAGAGATACAGAACACAGTCAGTCATAGAAAACAAACACAGCATAAAGCTCTCAATATGACTGTTGATGCACAAGCTCTCTCTAACTTTCATAGGACACTGAAAACAGAATTAGTTGGTAAGTCTGTGTGTGTTTGTGTGCTTATCTTTTGTTTAACTTTTATTTATTCAGGGGAGCCCAATTGAGACCCCAGGGTCTCATTCTCAAATGGTGTCCGGAGAACAAGCAATTCACAAATCAACATAATAATTCAATAAAACCTTGAAAATAAACTACAAGATACAACAGTTACAGATGCACAACATTTCAACAACACAAATGCATATATATATTTTTTTTTACAATCAATCAAAACACTTGCAAACCTCAGTGAATTCTTCCCTCATCGGTGTTCTAATCTGTCATATTGGCTCCAGGGATTCAAGATGTAACGAGGATTGTAAATGATTCCGAACATTGGGGGCGTTAGAACTAAAGGCTGATCTAGCTAGGTTGGTAGAGACACGAGGGACCTCAAGGGTTAACCCAACCCTGTGAGTGGGTTTGGTGCCCCATATTTTTATACTGTAGCCCTTTCTTGCAGTCAATGATGAAAAGCGCCCTCTTTGGCCTCATGGGTGGAATGCTGTTAATAATTTTCAAAATTTCATAATTAATCAAGATTTTTTTATTTTTTTCAATGGAAATACGGTGTTTCTATGTCAAACAGATTTGTTATATTTCAGTCTTCTGTGATGTATATAAAGTGTAATATTGGGATGCAAACTAAATGGAATACATTTCAACTCTATATCTGACATGGTAAAGGTGTCGTCTGTTTTTAAGCCCATAACCATGTTTGTGAGGTGTATACTTTTGTTTCAAAGTATATTTGTTTAAAACTACCAAGAAACACTCTGTGTGATCCTGATTTAGCCCACGGCAGTAAAAGGCTAACAGAGAAGTGAGATATGTTGGTAACTTGTGCAGCAAGCTGGTTCCTCTCTAGGTTCCCCTCGCCTGGTTCCTCTCTAGGTTTCTTCCTAGGTTTTGGCCTTTCTAGGGAGTTTTTCCTAGCCACCGTGCTTCTACACCTGCATTGCTTGCTGTTTGGGGTTTTAGGCTGGGTTTCTGTACAGCACTTTGAGATATCAGCTGATGTACGAAGGGCTATATAAATACATTTGATTTGATTTGATTCTGCAGCAGAGCTTTGTAAATAAAAAGGGAGAAATGTAATCTACAGGAAAGTCCAGCCAACCTTCTGTTGAAGAATGCAGTAATGAGTATTAAACCTGTCACCTGTGATAAAGCGAAGCACGTTATGGTACACTACATACTGTCACACCCTGATCCTGTTTCACATCCAGATCCTGTCACACCCTGATCTGTTTCACATCCAGATCCTGTCACACCCTGATCTGTTTCACATCCAGATCCTGTCACACCCTGATCTGTTCACATCCAGGGGTTTTAGTGGCTGCTGCATTCTGATAAAGGTGTCACCATAATAAAGAGCTGGCAGGATGGTTGCCTCTACAACCTGCCTCCTACTGTTTAGGGAGAGGCGTATAATAAAATAAGCCTATTTTAAATATCAGCTTCTTAACTAGCTCATCCGTATGTTAAAAAAAAACATCAATCCAAAACCCCAGATATGTATCTGCTCGATGAAAGAACCATCCAATGCATAAATGTGTAAACCATCTGAGATATTGCTATGATAATTTGAAAGCAACATACGTTTAGTTTTTCCCACATTAAGTACACATTTTAAATCAACAAGTGCTTTCTGCAAGGCAACAAAAACAAAAGCTCTGCCTGGTCAGCAGTAGGGGCAATAGGGTTAATAGAAATACAGATGAATGTTATAGGTGTTTGCAGTTAGACATATTATTTATATAAATAGTAAAGATGACAGGTCCCAAAATCAACCCCTGCGGGACACCTTTAGTAATGTTGAGGTAACTTGACACCATCAGAAAGCACACATTGTGTCCTGTCTGACAGTTCCCAAACCACTTGGAAGATGCCTGGCCGAGGCCCATTTCAGACAACCTTTGAATGAGTAGGGGATGGTCGACATTATCAAAGGCCTTGGATAGGTCTATAAATGTGAACAGCACAGTGATTCCTATTTTGTAAGTTTAGAAATTGGATGGTAGTTATCTAGGTCAGAAGAATCCCCAGCTTTGTGAGGGGGAGGACAATTGTTGAATAAAAAAAATGGGTCAAAGCTGCAGTAAAAGGGATCAAGCTGTCACGATCGTCATAAGGAATGGACCAAGGTGCAGCGTGCGTAGAGTTCCACATATTTTAATAAATTGAAACTCACCAAACAAAACAAACCAGCACAAACGAAACGTGACGTTCTGGACTGCTCACAGGCAGCTACACAAACACAAGATCCCACAAAGCACAAAGGGGAAATGGCTGCCTAAATATGATCCCCAATCAGAGACAACGATAAACAGCTGCCTCTGATTGGGGACCATAACAGGCCAACATCGACATATAAACACCTAGATGACCCACCCTAAATAACACCCCGACCTAACCAACATAGAGAATAAAAGCTCTCTATTGTCAGGGCGTGACAGTACCCCCCCAAAGGTCCAGACGCCGGCCGCAAAACCTGACTCAATAGGGGAGGGTCCGGGTGGGCATCTACCGTTGGGGGCGGCTCCGGTGCTGGGCGAAGTGCCCACTCCGCTCGTGGACACGTCATTGGAGGAACCGGACCGTGAATTGTCGCCGGAAGAACCAGACCGTGGGTCGTCGCCAGAGGAACCGGACCGTGAATCATCGCCGGATGCTCCGGACCATGGATCGTCGCCGGGGGCTCCGGGCCGTGGGTCATCGCCGGAGGAACCGGGCCATGGATCGTCGCCGGAGGAACCGGACCGTGAATCGTCGCTGGAGGAACCGGACTGTAGATCGTCGCCGGAGGCTCCGGAACGGGAACCGTCATCGGTTGCTCCGGACCGCAGACCGTCGTCGGAGGCTCCGGACCGGGAACCGTCGCCGGAAGCTCTGGACCGGGAACCGTCGCCGGAAGCTCTGGACTGTGGAGGCGCACTGGAGGCCTGATGCGTGGGATCGGTACAGGTGGCATCGGGCTGATGACACGCACCTCAGGGCGAGTGCGGGAAGGAGACACAGGACATACTGGACTGTGGAGGCGCACTGGAGGCCTGATGCGTGGGACTGGCACAACCCGTCCTGGCTGGCTGCTCACTTTAGCCCGGCAAGTGCGGGGCACTGGCACAGGACGCACTGGGCTGTGAAGGCGCACTGGAGACACGGTGCGTAGAACCGGCACACATTGTACCGGAACGGTGACACACACCTCAGGGCGAGTGCGTGGAGGAGACGCAGGACGTACCGGACTGGGGAGGCGCACTGGAGGCCAGATGCGTGAAACTGGTGCAGATGAAACCGGACTGGTGTCACGCTCCTCAGCACGCCCGCTCTGCAGCGCTCTCAACGCCAACACCTCTCTCCGGAATCTTTTGTCAAGTTCCTCACTCGACTCCCTGACTGGCTCTGGTTCACCGCTCGGCTCCGCCGACCACTCCGTGTGCCCCCCCTAAAAAAGTTTTTGGGGGCTGCCTCTCGGGTTTCCTCGTGGTTGCGAACCCCGGAGTCGTCGTTGATCCTCCTTCGCTGACTCAAATCAAATCAAATCAAATCAAATTTTATTAGTCACATACACATGGTTAGCAGATGTTAATGCGAGTGTAGCGAAATGCTTGTGCTTCTAGTTCCGACAATGCAGTAATAACCAACA
>NC_036843.1:27707801-27713150 GCF_002910315.2 Salvelinus sp. IW2-2015 | reverse complement strand
ATTGTGAGGAGTTCTAGATCAGGTGAACAGAATGACTTGAGTTCCTGTGTGTTGTTATGATGATCACACCACGTCTCGTTAATCATAAGGCATACCCCCCCGCCCCTCTTCTTACCAGAAAGATGTTTGTTTCTGTCGGCGCGATGCATGAAGAAACCAGCTGGCTGCACCGACTCCGCCTGCTTCCATGGCAGGGTCTTGTCTCCTGCCATAATCTCCTCCCATGTCCATGATGTCCTCCACTCCCTTTTCTCCCAGACCCAGGATCCCTGCTCCTCCTGGCCACGCTGCTTCGTCCTTTGGTGGTGGGATCTTCTGTCACAATCGTCATAAGGAATGGACCAAGGCGCAGCGTGCGTAGAGTTCCACATATTTTAATAAATTGAAACTCACCAAACAAAACAAACCAGCACAAACGTAACGTGACGTTCTGGACTGCTCACAGGCAGCGACACAAACACAAGATCCCACAAAGCACAAAGGGGAAATGGCTGCCTAAATATGATCCCCAATCAGAGACAACGATAAACAGCTGCCTCTGATTGGGAACCATAACAGGCCAACATCGACATATAAACACCTAGATGACCCACCCTAAATCACACCCCGACCTAACAAACATAGAGAATGAAAGCTCTCTATGGTCAGGGCGTGACACAAGCGAATCAGTTCCTGTGGATTTTCTTACATGAACTTTTTGCAAGACTCTTAGTACTTCACTAAGTGGGTTTACATCAAACATTTTTTACATGCATTTAATGACCAGCCTGATGGAAACAGAAAACGTTTTGGTAAACTTTCCAAATGTTGATAAAAACTAAATAGGCTAGACAAGGTGGGATCTTTTTGTGTCTGTAAAATTAATTATGCTAGAAATGTTGGTGGAGGCACTTTTATGCACAAATATTGATATAATAACCATCATATCGAAGTAAACTTGGGAGTCACACAATGACTCGAGAAACCATTCAGTTCTTTAGGCTAAAAGATTTTAAAAAACGTTATGATGAACTTCACAGGCTGGTGAAAGTGCAGGGTGGTGAGCTTGATGCTCCTTTCCAATAAATATCGAGGGTCTTATTCTGGTGACATGATAATCAATGCTTACTGTAGCTGCCGTTTGACAAATAAAAATAATCTCACTCTTTTGTCCATAATAATAATCTCATCATGTAGGCTATACATCTGCAACAAGTCAATTTGATGGAAACACATATCTGGAGGGAAAATGTGCATATTTGTTTTATGTGGATTTTTGAATATTCACATGAAAATCTGTTGCCAATTGGACGGAAACCTAGTTGTTGACCTACAATGGTTCAAATGAGGAGAAAAAAAGTGAGTGCCTGAAAGTACATAATTTTAATACTGACTGTTTAGAGGTGAATAAAGGACTCCCAGGTCTAGTAGAACTTTTTTCAGGAACTATTCTTTGTACTAGGTGGCCAGCTGTTATGGGACCAGAGGCTGGCATAACCTGCTGGGCCAATGTGGAGCTGGAGTTTTGTTTAAAAGATTTGACCACTTTCCAGAATTTAGCTGGATTTCCACTACTCTCAGATACAGAATTCAAGAAGTATGTTGACTTTGCTTTTCTAACCAGAGTAAGACATCTATTTCTCAAATGTCTGTAGGACTGCCAGTCAGAGGTAGAATCAGTCAATCTAGCCTTAACCCAAGCTATGTTTCTTTCATGAAATCTTTCAGACTATTCATGCGTGAACCGTGGGTTAGATCTGTCCTTTACCCTTAATATTTTATATGGGGCATGTTGATCAGCAACAGAGTTAAACAGAAAGGTTAAACATTTAAGGGCCTGATCCGAATCAGAGATAGAGGACACACCCTCCCAATCATACAACCCCAGGTCATACAGGAAATGTTGCTCATTGAAAGTTCTAAAATGTATCTTTGTAATAATGTGCAGGCACAATTTAGGTAGCTTAGTATCTCTAATGCAGGCAATGGGACTATGGTCACTGAGGTCGTTAGCAAAGATTCCATTGTCTGTATACTTATTAGGGGCATTTGTCAGAATTATATCCAAAATAGTAGATTTATCAGGGTGTTTTAAGTTGGGACTGGTTGGTTTAGTTATCATTTGAGTTAAATTTAGCTCAGTACAAATATATTTCAGTCTATCTGATACTGGCATCAACCAATCAGGGTTATGACCACCCAAAATTAATAATTCAGATTTAGCATAGTTAGACAGCAAGTCAGACAATTTACTAAGAGCAATTGGGAGGGCGATAAACTCCCATTAACGTTAGTTGGGCATTACTAGGCCCACATTTAGGACAAAACGTTCAAATTGCTTGGGGACAGAGGTGGTAATACACACAGCAACATTCAAGTTGTTCTTTATGAATATGGCAACAACCCCACCTCTGTCAGCTCTGTCAGATCTKAACATTATATCCATTCAGAGACACATCAGAGTCTAAACATTATATCCATTCAGAGACACATCAGAGTCTAAACATTATATCCATTCAGAGACACATCAGAGTCTAAACATTATATCCATTCAGAGACACATCAGAGTCTAAACATTATATCCATTCAGAGACACATCAGAGTCTAAACATTATATCCATTCAGAGACACATCAGAGTCTAAACATTATATCCATTCAAAGACACATCAGAGTCTGACACAGACTTCTTTGACAAAATGTCTACGTTGGTTTGAAAATCTAGAATTACAATAAGATCCATTTTCAAAATCAAACTTCTGACATTTAAATGGATCAGTCCAAGGCCACAGATTTCAGATCAGACGGAATCTCTAACAGTCTGTCTCTCAGCTATTCAAAGTCCCATCTCAACTCAACCCATTGACGCAGCTTGATGTCATTTGTACCAGCATGCACAACTATCGTATGCAGCTCAGGGGTTTTGGCCTAGAATGATTGTAAGCTCCGGAGTGATGTCACGCAATCTGGCACCAGGGAAGCAGAATGTCTTTGCGCCATCAACCACCACATGTCATACAATGGAACTCCCAACAATGGCTGTCTTGGAAGGCGGAGGCTGTGGGTTTACATGTAGCACGGAAACAGCGGTCTGGAATGGCATGGAGGGGACATGGAGCTTCCCCCAGCAATCATTGAAGGGGTGCACGGTGCAGCGAGGAGTGCCATTGCCTAGAAGGCAGTGCCACTTGCAACCGTGCAAACTGTTTGCCAGACAGAGCGGATCCTCCAAGGCAGGAAAGAACGATCAAGCCACCTGTTCTGAGAAGTGGGACTGGTCGACTTCGCCCGACTCTTCATCACTCTGGATGAGAGAGAACAGTTCATCCATCATCTGGTCACACCAAAGGCACTTTTAACAGACATACCCCTGTTCCCAATGCACTTGGTCTTCCAATCTGTCCCTCTGGCTAGTGAACATTGGATCGCCGTCAGTAGCCATCATGCTAACAACAAAACAAGCTAGACACAGCTAGCCACGCTAGCTTAGAGTTTAATAAGTTCAGTAAGGCGTTGTGTTCCGTGAAGAGTTACAATAGGTCGAAACAACAAACAAAAATATGAGTGCATCGGTCCGGACCTGTACAGGCCGTCTGTCAATACACTCAAGTAAGTAAAGTATAAAATAGCCTGTAAATTAGGATAAAACAGCTCACAGACAAGTTTAACTACTCGCTTCAAACACAACTTGCTACACATTGTCGTAAATGTGTAGCAACTAGTAAAGAATGTCAACAAATGTGCAAACGTGGCACTGCGCTCTAATCTGAATAAATAGTATCTTAGTGTACAGTATTAATCTTTATATACTCTGAATAGTATTTCAGTATATAGTATACAGTATGCATTGAACACTGAGAGGTGAGTACTGGGTCATTTGGTAGAGAAGAGGTAGAGTACAGGAGGAAAGTAGAGAAGAAGTAGAGTACAGGAGGAAAGTAGAGAAGAAGTGGAGTACAGGAGGAGAGTCGAGAAGAAGTAGAGTACAAGAGGAAAGTAGAGAGAAGTAGAGTACAGGAGGAAAGTAAGAGAAGAAGTAGAGTACAGTAGGAAAGTAGAGAAGAAGTAGAGTACAGGAGGAAAGTAGAGAAGAAGTAGAGTACAGTAGGAAAGTAGAGAAGAAGTAGAGTACAGGAGGACAGTAGAGAAGAAGTAGAGTACAGGAGGAAAGTAGAGAAGAGGTGGAGTACAGGAGGAACGTAGAGAAGAGGGTCTGTCATTGCCCCCCCCCCCCCCCCCCCCCCCCCCCCCAGTAATGTAGAGGGGTGAAGTAGGGAGGAAAGAAGGAGGCATTTTTAAAGAAGGGAAATCCTGTTGGACAGAAGCAGGTTTCAAAGTAAATTCAGCTCTGACTGTAAATGACTCAGTGTATTTTCTCTCTGCAGTGAAATGGTGAGGTAGTATAACATAATACACACACACACACACACACACGCACGCACACACGCACGCACACGCGCACGCGCACGCGCACACACACACACACACACACACACACACACACACACACACACACACACACACACCACACCACACACACACACACACACACACACACACCACACACACCAAGTGTTCAACACGTTATGTTGAATGTACTGCAGCAAAGAACAAGGTTATGGCAGGGTTACAACAGTCCCACATGCCAGATATACTGTATGTGTGCAAGGCCACAATATCTCCATAACCCTTGACCTTAACAGGAGAGGAGAGAGGATACAGGATACAAGAGAAAGGCAAGGTTATATCTGATATAGATTCAGGTGGTAGGCTATAGAAGTGATTGTTCATTGTAGTGAAAGGACATGGAGAAGAAGACTGAAGTAAATATCTGCCTTTTTGCTGCACTAGTGTTTGGGTTTCCTCTGTATCTATGATCTGATGAAGCACAAACGTGACTTTTGAGAATGAAAAGAACTCGTTTGAAACTTTTGTTTGTTGTGACCTGGATTCCTGTGTGTGTGATGTCATCTTTACTGATGGGTGAGGTGACGACAGATACAACGCTCTCTCAATATATGTGCGAAACAGCACGTCATGTTTCGACCGGATAATATGTGGCTTTAGAAACAGAGAGAAAGAGAGTGCGTTTTGTAGCATAACAGGAAATGGACATACAGTAGGTGTGGAGGGCAAAAAAAGTTCCCCCTTAACACTTCAGCCAATTCAAAAGATGCAGAATGAGATGAATGCCTGGCCCGTTCTCCTCACTGCTTAGCCTGTCACCCCTGCTTTCTCTCGTCTCTCTCTCTCTCTCTCTCTCTCTCTCTCTCTCTCTCTCTCTCTCTCTCTCTCTCTCTCTCTCTCTCTCTCTCTCTCTTCTCTCTCTCTCTCTCTCTCTCTCTCTCTCTCTCTCTCTCTCTCTCTCTCTT
>NC_036843.1:27633976-27707228 GCF_002910315.2 Salvelinus sp. IW2-2015 | reverse complement strand
TGAAAAGCGCATCCACTGGCGGTGTGTGTTGTGTTGTGTTTTGTGTGTGTGTGGTGTGTGTGTTGTGTGTGTGTGTGTGTGTGGTGTGTGTGTGTGTGTGTGTGTGTGTGTGTGTGTGTGTGTGTGTGTGTGTGTGTGTGTGTGTGTGTGTGTGTGTGTGTGTGTGTGTGTGTGTGTGTGTGTAGTGGTTATGGTCAGTCAAGGGAAACCGTCTCTATGTAAGCTGATTGTGACACAGATAATCCATCCCAGTCGACCAGGTCAGTCAGCCACAGGGCATGCAGGGAAAGGCTACAGGTGTCTGCCTTAAAACAACAATCACAAACACCCCCATACATTTCCTCAAGTCCCCCCCCCCCCCCCCCCCCCACACACACCACACACACAAACACACACATTTCCTTCAGACCCCACCCCCAACCATGGAATGTGCATATTTGCTTCCTCTAGCCTCCATTGTCAACTCTTCAACATGTGTCAGTGGTTGCTTGTCCCTTGCCACAATACCACAAGACCAACATGCTTCTGTAGCCTTCAAAACCTCTCTTTAACTCTATCAAACTCTCTCAAAACTCTGTCAAAACTCTCTCTAACTCCTCTCTAACTCTCTCTCTCTCAAAACTCTCTCAACTTCTCTCTAACTTCTCTCTAACTTATCAACTCTATCAAACTCTCTCTAACTCTCTCTAACTCTATCAAACTTCTCTAACTCTCTCTAACTCTATCAACTCTCTCTAAATCTATAACAAACTCTCTCTAACTCTATCAACTCTATCAAACTCTCTCTAACTCTATCAAACTCTCTCAAACTCTATCAACTCTCTCTAACTCTCTTAACTCTCTCTAACTCTATCAAACTCTCTCTAACTCTCTCTAACTCTCTCTAACTCTATCAAACTCTCTCTAACTCTCTCTAACTCTCTCTAACTCTATCAAACTCTCTCTAACTCTCTCAAACTCTATCAAACTCTCTCTAACTCTCTCAAACTCTATCAAACTCTCTCTAATCTCTAATCAAACTATATCAAACTCTCTCAAACTCTATCAAACTCTTCTAACTCTATCAAACTATATCAAACTCTATCAAACTCTATCAAACTCTCTCTAACTCTCTCTAACTCTGTCAAAACTCTATCAAACTCTATCAAACTCTATCAAACTCTCTCTATCTCTCTCCTAGACCTCTTAATTTAAAAGTGTAAAACAATAAAATATCAATCTACACACAATGCCCCATAATGACATCACAATACCCCATAATGACATCACAATACCCCATAATGACAAAGCAAAAATAGGTTTTTAGAACATTTTGCAAATGTATTAAAAAAAAACAACTGAAATATCACATTTATATAAGTATTTAGACCCTATCCTCGGTATTTTGTTGAAGCACATTTGGCAGCGATTAAAGCCATGAGTCTTCTTAGGTATGACGCTATATCTTGGAATACCTGTATTTGGGGAGTATCTCCCATTCTTCTTCTCTCAAGTTCTGTCAGGTTGGATGGGGAGCGTCGCTGCATAGCTATCTCCAGAGATGTTCGATTGGAAGGTGAACCTTCACCCCAGTCTGAGGTCCTGAGCGCTCTGGAGCAGGTTGTCATCAAGGATCTCTCTGTACTTTGCTCCGTTCATCTTTCCCTCGATCCTGACTAGTCTCCCAGTCCCTGCCACTGAAAACATTGCCACAGCATGATGCTGCCTCCACCATGCTTCACCGTAGGGATGGTGTCAGGTTTCCTCCAGACGTGACCTTTGGCATTCAGGCTAAAGAGTTCAACCTTGGTTACATCAGACCAGAGAATCTTGTTTCTCATGATCAGCGTCCTTTAGGCGCCTTTTGGCAAACTCCAAGCGGGCTGATGTGCCTTTTACTGAGGAGTGGCTTCTGTCTGGCCACTCTACCATAAAGGCCTGATTGGTGGAGTGCTGCAGACATGGTTGTCTTTCTGGAAGGTTCCTCTGTCTCCACAGAGGAATTCTGGAGCTCTGTCAGAGTGACCATAAGGTTCTTGGTCACCTCCCTGACCAATGCCCTTCTCCCCCAGATTTCTCAGTTTGGCCGGGCGGCCAGCTCTAGGAAGAGTCTTGATGGTTTCAAATGCCTTCGATTTAGAATGATGGAGGCCACTGTGTTCTTGGGGACGTTCAATGCTGCTGAGATTTTTTGGTACCCTTCCCCAAATCTGTGCCTCGACACAATCCTGTCTTGGAGCTCTATGGACAATTCCTTCGACCTCATGGCTCAAATCAATCCTCAGGTTGAGATTGTAGACTCCTACTGATTGATGAGGCCGAAAAACGATTTAATCAATTTTAGAATATGGCTGTAACGTAACAAAATGTGGAAAAAGTCAAAGGGGTCTGAATACTTTCCCGAATGCATTGTGTCCCAAATGGCACCCTATTCCCTACTGTATGTAGGGAATAGGGTGCCATTTGGGACACAGCCTCATGCCTTCGTAGGTTGGCCCTGTTAGTGGTGCAATAACTGGTTCAGAGGTGCTTGTTTTCTATTCTGCCTTCAGTGTTGCTATTTCATTCTCCATTGGGGAGAGAGATATAATCAGGCTGAGCACAGTCTGCTGATGTGATGAGAGAGAGCGAGAGACAGAGTTTGTTTGTGTGTGTGTGTGTGTTGTGTGTGTTGTGTGTGTGTGTGTGTGTGTGTGTGTGTGTGTGTGTGTGTGTGTGTGTGTGTGTGTGTGTGTGTGTGTGTGTTGTGTGTTGTGCTGTTGTGTCGTGTGTGTGTGTGTGTGTGTGTGTGTGATGTTATGCCTGCGCCTCTTTGTCTAGGCAATACAGAGGGAATTGTTTTTACCTCACAATAACAATAGCGGCATCAAGGTAGCTGGTTTGAATCCCCAAGCTGACTAGGTGAAAAATCTACCGATGTGTCCTTGAGCAAGAAAGGAAAGGGTCACCCATTTTGAAAGTTATATTGTTTGTGTGCATCTCTGAGTGATGTTGATTCCCTGGGTCATTTCATGATTTCATGTGTATCTGTGTTTTTGGCGTTCAAGCAGGCAGAAATTCAGCCGGTATGACGTAGCATTGTGATAAAGCCTCTCTCACTACACTGGGACTTAATAGGAATAGAACTTTTAGATCGCGAAAACGTCTATCATACATGTCAGATTTCAATACTGGCCGATGTCATAACTCGGGAGGATGTCTTTTCTTGAATGATCCATTGATCATATATATATATATATATATATATATATATATATATATATATTTTTTTTTACATATTCCTACCTTGAGAAATGTGTAATTTAATGGAGGTACAAGCACATTTTTCCTATTTGTCTGCGTCTTTAGTCCAGGGTGCATTGCATGG
This sequence comes from Salvelinus sp. IW2-2015, assembly GCF_002910315.2. Lineage (NCBI taxonomy): Eukaryota > Metazoa > Chordata > Actinopteri > Salmoniformes > Salmonidae > Salvelinus > Salvelinus sp. IW2-2015. The sequence goes on along the minus strand of NC_036843.1, from coordinate 27,703,882 downwards.
TGACATTGCCAGAGATACTGTACTATAGAAAGGAGATAGGAATCCAATTAAAGGAAGGAAGTAGGCTAGTTGAGAACAAGTTTTAATTTACAACTGCCTCCTGGTCAAGATAAAGCAAAGCACTGTGACACAAACAACAACACAGAGTTACACATGGAATAAACAAACGTACAGTCAATAACACAATAGGAAAAGTCTATATACAGTGTGTGCAAATGAGGTAAGGAGGTAAGGTAATAAATAGGCCATAGTAGCGAAGTAATTTCAATTTAGCAAATTAACACTAGAGTGATAGATGTGCAGATAATGATGTGCAAGTAGAAAAACTGGAAATACTGGTGTGCAAAAGAGCAAAAAAGTAAATAAAACAATATGGGGATGAGGTAGGTTGTTGGATGGGCTATTTACAGATGGGCTGTGTACAGCTGCAGCGATCGGTAAGATGCACAGATAGCTGATGCTTAAAGTTAGTGAGGGAGATATAAGTCTCCAACTTCAAAGATATTTGCAATTCGTTCCAGTCATTGGCAGCAGAGAAGTGGAAGGAAAGGCAGCCAAAGGAGGTGTTGGCTTTGAGGATGACCAGTGAGATATACCTGCTGGAACGTGTGCTACGGGTGGGTGTTGTTATGGTGACCAGTGAGCTGAGATAAGGCGGAGTTTTACCTAGCAGAGACTTATAGATGACCTGGAGCCAGTGGGTCTGGCGACGAATATGTAGCAAGGGCCAGCCGATGAGAGCGCACAGGTCGCAGTGGTGGGTGGTATATGGGGCTTTGGTGACAAAACGGATGGCACTGTGATAGACTGCATCCAGTTTGCTGAATAGAGTATTGGAAGCTATTTTGTAAATGACATCGCCGAAGTCGAGGATCAGTAGGATAGTCAGTTTTACGAGGGTATGTTTGGTAGCGTGAGTGAAGGAGGCTTTCTTGCGAAATAGGAAGCCGTTTCTAGATTTAATTATGGATTGGAGATGTTTAATGTGAGTCTGGAAGGAGAGTTTACAGTCTAGCCAGACACCTAGGTATTTGTAGTTGTCCACATATTCTAAGTCAGAACCGGCCAGAGTAGTGATGCTAGACAGGCGGGCAGGTGTGGGCAGCGATCGGTTGAAGAGCATGCATTTAGTTTTACTAGCGGCTAAGAGCAGTTGGAGGCCACGGAAGGAGTGTTGTATGGCATTGAAGCTCGTTTGGAGGTTTGTTAACACAGTGTCCAAAGAAGGGCCAGATGTATACAGAATGGTGTCATCTGCGTAGAAGTGGATCAAGGAATCACCCACAGCAAGAGCGACATCGTTGATATACAGAGAAAAGAGTTGGCCCGAGAGTTGAACCCTGTTGTACCCCCATAGACCCCAGAGGTCCGGACAACAGCCCCTCCGATTTGACACAATGAACTCTATATGAGAAGTAGTTGGTGAACCAGGCGAGGCAATCATTTGAAAAACCAAGGCTGTTGAGTCTTCCGATAAGAATACAGTGATTGACAGAGTCGAAAGCCTTGGCCAGGTCGATGAAGACGGCTGCACAGTACTGTCTTTTATCGATGGCGGTTATGATATCGTTTAGTACCTTGAGCGTGGCTGAGGTGCACCCGTGACCAGCTCGGAAACCGGATTGCACAGCGGAGAAGGTACGGTCAGATTCAAAATGATCGGTGATCTGTTTGTTAACTTGACTTTTGAAGACTTTAGAAAGGCAGGGAAGGATGGATATAGGTCTGTAACAGTTTGGGTCTAGAGTGTCACCCCCTAGCAAGCGGAGACATAGCGTTCAAAAAAAAAATGTTAGCAGGCCGGGGCTAGTAGAAGCGTCTTCTACTAGCAGAAACTCGATGATTGATGGAGGTTCTGGCTATAAGGTCTAAAAATAGCAGATCCGTATCACATTGGGTGAGGTGGTTTGCCGGAAGGTATATTTAATTTAAAAATGGAAAAAGAGATTGAAATATATTGAAATATATACAAAGAAAGATGAAAAAAACTAAAATGTACACGGGAGAATGACAAACAACGTCTGCACTGTTACGCCATCTTGGATATAGTTCCACACCCAGCAGTCTGTCTCATTCGAGTTGTCATGCTGCGTCATGCGGTTGCTAAGCTAATCATCACGCAATCCCTTCTCAAAGTCAGTGTATGTATATTATGGAGAGATGTGCCTATATCGAAAATACTTAATGTCACGATTCCAAAGCTACACGATACTACAAATAGCAAGTTAATTATCTCACATCGGAAAAGATTTGAAGTGTTGTACTTTTTTTTGACGAAAAATTTGTGCTAATGTTGGGTTTTTGGGCTAGCGCACAATAGACTCCCATTCACTCCTTGACGGAGAATGTTCCTTGTCCCAGAATTGCCCAGAATGTACTGCTCGGCCCATTGCGTAGCATGGGCCACGTTTCCAATCTCCTCAAAAGTATTTATTTTTATTATTTATTTATATATATTTTTTAACTTATTTTTCTTTATTAAACACTTTACAGATTATTATCATAATTATATATTTTTTTACTGTTAATTAACAATAACATCATATCCAAATATGGTTTACTTAAGAAAATAAAACTTTCTGTAATCGTGGATGTCTAAATCAGGTCCAATAATAATGGAAATAAAAAGAGCCTGTTCCACATTTGGATCAACTTTATTTTATACCAAAACAATAACCAATTAGGCTTCACAAATTACCAATTAGGCTTCACAATAACCATTTATGCTTCACAATATCTGCCGTTGCGAATGTTAGACTCCACTCTGTGAGGCAAATCCATCTTCAGATTGAACATGGTGAGATTGTAGACTCCTAAATTGATAGTGAAGTTTGTTTAGGCGATTTTACAGCTAACTCGCCACTTTACATGCTGATGTTGACTTTGTTATTATTGTGTGTAGCTATGTTTTCTATCTAGCTACATAGCTAGCTAGCTAGTCAGCCAGCCCATAGAGAGAGCGTTGCATTGTGAATTTTGTCGTCGACTTGAGCTGCAACAGATTTCCACAACAATTTTCCACAACAACCGAAAGGTTGCAAGATTGTATCCCCGAGCTGACAAGGTAAAAAATCTGTAATTCTGCCCCTGAACAAGGCAGTTAACCCACTGTTCCTAGGCTGTCATTGAAAATAAGCATTTGTTCTTAACTGACTTGCCTAGTTAAATAAAGGTAAAATAATTGTAATACTGTAAATTAAAGGAATGAGTGGTGTTGGGTGAATTTGTTTTTGTTTAACCATAATTGCTTCTGTATGTTTCTCTGGATAAGAGTGTCTGCTAATTTACAAACATTTACAAATTTGGTATTTTATTGATGATGAAATACAATCATTTCTCAGTTCAAATGTTAAACTTCTCTCCACTTAAATACAGTAAAGCCTTTTCTAAACCAAGGTCCCTGGAAATGGCTTTTTCAAATAATACTAATACTAATAACACATACAGTACATTTATAAATAATAATATAAACACTGGCATATACAGTACATTTAATATAACCACAATAAAAACAGGCTGTATTTGTGAAGCTAGATATCATATTTTGTGACTTGCAGCATTATAATAACATCAGTGCTGTGGATGAAGACTAATGACAGCCATATGGATTCTGCAGACAGCAAAGGAAGGAAAAAGGCTTTGGCAAAATTACTAAAATCAATGCCCCTCCCTCCCTCCCTCCTTCTTTCTTTCTGCAGGGATCCTCAGACTTTTGTGTGCCTCTGAAGGGCATACTGTACAATTCACCGGGGGCTCTACATTATATTATCACCATCCTCAGTTCACATCTCCATCAGATGATAAGGACTTTATCTACAACTAATGCAAACTACCAAGAGACTATTACGAAATCTCTTCTTCACATCAATAAATGTATTCTCCCTCCTCGTAGGTTGAGCTTATACTGTCATCGTGATACCTACTTAGGGATCCATTAACATATAACCTCTTTGTCCACGTCCCAAACAGCCCCCTATTCCCATAGGGCTCTGGTCAAAAGTAGTGCACTATAAAGTGCACTATAAAGTGCACTATCGATTCTCCTTAGTGACACTGATGACCTGCTCTCAGTTTCATGACTCTGAGTGAACCTGAGTGGTTTCAATTCTCCTTGAGTCCATATCTCTGTACTTTGTGACCACCAGTCAGTTGGACAAATGTTTATCGTTTTAGTCGTATAGGACATTCATTATTGTGTCATAATCATGTAACTAGGTAACCTAATAACAATAGTTAGCGGAGAGCTGGCCAATCAGATCAATGACCCTTCCTGACCCCTGGACACTGTTTATCCTCCCCTTCTAACCTCCTTAGCTTGCTGTCTCCCCCTCCTCCCCCTTTATCTTCTAAAAGATCTAGATTAACAAGGCTGTTAAAGTTCTGGAGCTCGGAGACTTCTAAAAGATCTAGATTAACAAGGCTGTTAAAGTTCTGGAGCTCAGAGACTTCTAAAAGATCTAGATTAACAAGGCTGTTAAAGTTCTGGAGCTCAGAGACTTCTAAAAAATCTAGATTAACAAGGGCTTAAAGTTCAGGAGCTCGGAGACTTCTAAAAGATCTAGATAAACAAAGCTGTTAAAGTTCTGGAGCTCGGAGACTTCTAAAAGATCTAGATTAACAAGCTGTTAAAGTTCTGGAGCTCGGAGACTTCTAAAAGATCTAGATAAACCAGGCTGTTAAAGTTCTGGAGCTCGGAGACTTCTAAAAGATCTAGATAAACAAGCTGTTAAAGTTCTGGAGCTCGGAGACTTCTAAAAGATCTAGATTAACAAGGCTGTTAAAGTTCTGGAGCTCGAGACTTCTAAAAGATCTAGATAAACCAGGCTGTTAAAGTTCTGGAGCTCGGAGACTTCTAAAAGATCTAGATAACAAGGCTGTTAAAGTTCTGGAGCTCATATCTGGTGGTAACGGCTGCATCTCAAATGGTACCTGTACACAGTAGGTAGGTGCCAGGGAAATAGTGTGTCATTTAGGACGCCCACGATGTTTGACCTGTGCAGCCAGAATTGTGTGGTTTCCTTTTTCTTTCCCTTTTCCTGACCCTGGATTGGTCCAGAGAAGCCAGGAGTGTTAGGCATCATTCTTACATAAGGCCAGCACTAAAGAGCAGCAATTAGAGAACATCTGCTCGGCTTTCATTTTTATACACTTGCCTTCTCGCATTTCAAAGCCAGCTCCCAGTTTGGAAAAACAGATGCCTGTTGTTGTCAGAGTAGGAAAGAAGCCATCTCTAAAGCATCCCACTCAAGAATACAGTGTACATGAAGAAAGGAATGACTTCAGGCAGGTAGCTTGGTGACTGTTGTTATTCTTAAGGAAAGACTGACTAAGTGAAGATGGAGAGAAAGTATATCTGTGCTGTGGATTTGGAATGTGTTGTGAGTGATGTACAACAATAATCAAAGACAGATAACATGTCACGACAAGTGTAATGACTATAAAATAATATATACAGATCATATCACCCAACCAGCTCTCTTTCTCTTTCGACCACACACACACACACACACACACACACACACACCACACCACACACACACACACACACACACACAACACACACACACACACACACACACAACACACAAACACACACACACACACACCACACACACACCACACACACACACACAACACACACACACACACACCACAACACACACACCTATGCCCCAGCATTTCCAACATACTAAATTATACATGTGTATTGATGTCTCAGTATAGGTGACAGCACATTTCAATAGAAGCGGATGTACTGTTGCTCTGAGGTGTGAATACGCAGCACGTCGCTCATTAAAGCTAAAGGCCGAGCTCTGTGCAAGCTCTTTCCATAATGACAGAACCTCCCCCGGGGAAGGGAAAAGAGGGGGTTACCGGGGAAGGAAAGGTGAGAGAGGATGCAGGGGAGAAATTGGGAGGGAGGGACAAAAGAGAGAATGTGAAAGGAGGAGGCAGAGGGGAGGACAGGAGTGAGACACAGAGGGGAGACATTTTAATAGTGGGATTCTGCCACAACAAAAGCCACCACCTCTCCCTCCACAGACTCAGCCTGGCTCTGAACAACTAATCAAAAAGACCCCACCACCTCTCCCTCCACAGACTCAGCCTGGCTCTGAACAACTAATCAAAAGCCCACCACCTCTCCTCCACAGACTCAGCCTGGCTCTGAACAACTAATCAAAAAGCCACACACCTCTCCCTCCACAGACTCAGCCTGGCTCTGAACAACTAATCAAAAACCCACCACCTCTCCCTCCACAGACTCAGCCTGGCTCTGAACAACTAATCAAAAAGCCACCACCTCTCCCCCACAGACTCAGCCTGGCTCTGAACAAAAACAAAAAGTCACCCACTCTCCCTCCACAGACTCAGCCTGGCTCTGAACAACTAATCAAAAAGCCCACCACCTCTCCCTCCACAGACTCAGCCTGGCTCTGAACAACTAATCAAAAAGCCCACCACCTCTCCCTCCACAGACTCAGCCTGGCTCTGAACAACTAAACAAAAAGCCACCACCTCTCCCTCCACAGACTCAGCCTGGCTCTGAACAACAAACAAAAGCCACCACCTCTCCCTCCACAGACTCAGCTGGCTCTAACAACTAATCAAAAAGCCCACCACCTCTCCCTCCACAGACTCAGCCTGGCTCTGAACAACTAAACAAAAGTCCACCACCTCTCCCTCACAGACTCAGCCTGGCTCTGAACAACTAATCAAAAAGCCCACCACCTCTCCCTCCACAGACTCAGCCTGGCTCTGAAACAACTAAACAAAAAGTCCACCACCTCTCCCTCCACAGACTCAGCCTGGCTCTGAACAACTAATCAAAAAGCCCCCACCTCTCCCTCCACAGACTCAGCCTGGCTCTGAACAACTAATCAAAAAGTCCACCACCTCTCCCTCCACAGACTCAGCCTGGCTCTGAACAACTAATCAAAAAGCCCACCACCTCTCCTCACAGACTCAGCCTGGCTCTGAACAAATAATCAAAAAGCCCACCACCTCTCCCTCCACAGACTCAGCCTGGCTCTGAACAACTAATCAAAAAGCCCACCACCTCTCCCTCCACAGACTCAGCCTGGCTCTGAACAACTAATCAAAAAGTCACCACCTCTCCCTCCACAGACTCAGCCTGGCTCTGAACAACTAATCAAAAAGCCCACCACCTCTCCCTCCACAGACTCAGCCTGGCTCTGAACAACTAATCAAATCAAGATATTTTTTTTTTCTTCCAGACACTGAAGGAGGCTAGGAGAGGCGGACAGGAGGGGTGGGGTGGAGTAGGGAGGGGAGATGTGTGGTGTCTGTAGCACATTAGTGTGGGGCTCTGGGATGTAATGTGTTTAGCTGGAGAGTCTAGTCACTCAGGAGATGTAAGAAGATAAGTGATGTACAGGTAGATGAAGGCTTGAGGAGGAGGATGGTAGCGAACTATATTGCCACTCCTATTTGCCACCTCTTCAATCTAAGCCTACAGGAAAGTGTGTTCCCTCAGGCCTGGAGGGAAGCAAAAGTCATTCCACTACCCAAGAATAGCAAAACACCCTTTACTGGCTCAAACAGCCGATCAATCAGCCTGCTACCAACCCTTGTTAAACCTTTGGAGAAAAAAATAGTTTGACCAGATACAATGCTATTTCACAGTAAACAAATGAACAACTGACTTTCAGCATGCTTATTGGGAAGGGCACTCAACATGTATGGCACTTACACACAATTACTGATGATTGGCTGTTTTATTAAACTTCAGTGCAGCTTTTGACATTATCGATCATAATCTGCTGCTGGAAAAACATATGTTTTATGGCTTTATATCCCCTGCGATGTCGTGGATCGAGAGTTACCTGTCGAACAGAACACAGAGGGTGTTGTATAATGGAAGCCTCTCCAGCATGATCTAGGTATAGTCAGGCATTCCCCAGGGCAGCTGTCTAGGCCCCTTACTGTTTTCAATGACCTGCCACTGGCTCTGAGTAACGCCTGTGCGTCTATGTATGCTGATGACTCAACATTGTACACGTCAGCTAGAACACAGCAAGTGAAATCACTGCAACACTTAACAAAGAGCTGCTGTCAGTTTTAGAATGAATGGCAAGTAATAAGATAGTACTAAATACTTCAAAAACTAAAAACATTGAATTTGGGACAGACCATTCACTAAACCCTAAACCTAAACTAAATCTTATAATGAATAATGTGGAAATTGAAAGCAGCTTGGTGTAACCATAGATTGTAAACTGTCATGGTCGATATTGATGCAGCAGTAGCTAAGATGGGGGAGAGGTCTGTCCATAATAAAGAGCTGCTCTGCTTTCCTGACATTGCTATCAACAAAACCTACAGTTTTACAGGCCCTAGTTTTGTAGCAACTGGACTACTGTCTAGCTACAGTTGAAGTCGGAAGTTTACATACACTTAGGTTGGAGTCATTAAAACTCTTTTATCAACCACTCCACAAATGTCTTGTTTACAAACTATAGTTTTGGCAAGATGGTTAGGACATCTACTTTGTGCATGACACAAGTCATTTTTCCAACAATTGTTTACAGATTATTTCACTTATAATTCACTTTATCACAATTCCAATGGGTCAGAAGTTTACATACACTAAGTTGACTGTGAATTTAAACAGCTTGGAAAATTCCAGAAAATTATGTCATGGCTTTAGAAGCTTCTGATAGACTAATTGACATCATTTGAGTCAATTGGAGGTGTACCTGTGGATGTATTTCAAGGCCTACCTTCAAACTCAGTGCCTCTTTGCTTGACATCATGGGGAAATCTAAAGAAATCGGCCAATACCTCAGAAAAAGAATTGTAGACCTCCACAAGTCTGGTTCATCCTTGGGAGCAATTTCCAAATGCCTTGAAGGGTACCATGTTCATCTGTACAAACAATAGTATGCAAGTATAAACACCATGGGACCACGCAGCCATCATACCTCTCAGGAAGGAGACGCGTTCTGTCTCCTAGAGATGAACGTACTTTGGTGCGAGAAGTGCAAATCAATCCCAGACAACAGCAAAGGACCTTGTGGAAGATGCTGGAGGAAACAGGTACAAAAGTATCCATATCCACAGTAAAACGAGTCCTATATCGACAAAACCTGAAAGGCCGCTCAGCAAGGAAGAAACCACTGCTCCAAAACCGCCATAGAAAAGCCAGACTACGGTTTACAACTACACATGGGGACAAAGATCGTACTTTTTGGAGAAATGTCCTCTGGTCTGATGAAACAAAACTAGAACTGTTTGGCCATAATGACCATCATTATGTTTGGAGAAAAAAGAGGGAGGCTTGCAAGCCGAAGAACACAATCTCAACCGTGAAGCACGGGGGTGGCAGCATCATGTTGTGGGGGTGCTTTGCTGCAGGAGGACTGGTGTACATCACAAAATAGATGGCATCATGACGACGGAAAATTATGTATATTTGAAGCAACATCTCAAGACATCAGTCAGGAGGTTAAAGCTTGGTCGCAAATGGGTCTTCCAAATGGACAATGACCCCAAGCATACTTCCAAAGTTGTGGCAAAATGGCTTAAGGACAACAAAGCCAAGGTATTGGAGTGGCCATCACAAAGCCCTGACCACAAGCCCATAGAAAAAATTCTGTGGGCAGAACTGAAAAAGTGTGTGCGAGCAAGGAGGCCTACAAACCTGACTCAGTTACACCAGCTCTGTCAGGAGAAATGGGCCAAAATTCACCCAACTTATTGTGGAAGCTTGTGGAAGGCTACCCAAAATGTTTGACCCAAGTTAAACAATTTAAAGGCAATGCTACCAAATACTAATTGAGTGTATGTAAACTTCTGACCCACTGGGTATGTGATGAAAGAAATAGCATCTGAAATAAATCATTCTCTCTACTATTATTCTGACATTTCACATTCTTAAAATAAAGTGGTGATCCTAACTGACCTAAGACAGGGAATTTTTACTAGGATTAAATGTCATGAATTGTGAAAAACTGAGTTTAAATGTATTTGGCTAAGGTGTATGTAAACTTCCGACTTCAACTGTGTATGGTCAAGTGCCACAATGAGGGACATAGGCAAATTACAGTTGGCCCAGAACAGAGCAGCACGGCTGGCCCTGAAATGTACACAGAGAACTAACATCAATAACGTGCATGTCAATCTCTCCTGGCTCAAAGTGGAGGAGAGATTGACTTCATCACTACTTGACTTTGTGAGAGGTATTGACGTGTTGAAAGTGCTGAGCTATCTGTTCAAATGACTAGCACACAGCTCAGACACCCACGCATACCCCACAAGACATGCCACCAGGGGTCTCTTCACAATCCCCAAGTCCAGAACACATTCCAGGAAACACACAGTACTACATAGAGCCATGAAACTATTCCACATTTTGTTGTATGGTGGTATTATACATTTTGTATTGTAAATATTTAGTGATGTAATAGTGTTATATTATGTATTTTTTGTTGTTTGTGTGATGTAACTGTCTTAATGTGTTTGGATGTCAGGAAGAGTAGCTGCTGCCTTGTCAGTTAATGAAGATCCATAACACATACAAATACAAATATAATATCACCATACAACAAAATTACAATGTACTGTGTGTAGAGTGCATGTGCTGTATGTGTCTGTGTGTGTGCATTGGATTACAGTAAGCCTGTTGTAAAAATCTGTTGAATATGGTAGAAAACAACTGTAATGACAAGGAAAATACAAGTTTTCTCTCTCATCTTGTCACTGGATCCTGTTCTAATGAATTAGCTTGTGTTCCTGACCTGTTACCATCCCTCCCCCTACATAACAGAGTGAGCCTGGTAACCTGAGGAGTTCTGTGGTGGAGACAGACAGGACAGAGATTGGAGATTTGTGATCTATGGGTCTTGGGGTGGATCGTCTCGGTGGCTTTTGTAGTTCTAAGGTCTCAGCTTTTCTACAGTCACATCAAAGCACTGTGACCTGAGCAGAGCCAAGGGGGCTTAGGGAGGCCTTGGAAGGCGTACTTCAATCCATGCCCCTTTAATGTTGGCCACTCTATTTCTCTAAACTGACAGGCAGGCAGTCTGCATTTGATTGGGTCCATAGAAATGTAATTACTAGTACGAGCACTCCCAATAATGTATAAATTAATGGTGGTCTGAGGGGCTTTGCCTGTTCTGGTAATTATATTTCTATGGTTGGTCTGGACCTCAACTCCTAACCCTAATTACAGGTCAACAGAGCAACAACGGTATCACAGTGCGTCCCAATCAGAGATCACAGTTCTTCCCAAATGGCACCCTATTCGCTATATAGTGCACTACATACTACCCTATGGGCCCTGGTCGAAATTACTGCACTATATAGGGAATAAGGAGCCATTTGTGATGCAACCCACTCCTTGTTGACAACGTTGCAAATGCTTAATCCCATGACTACTGACAGGATGGCATCATACTGGAAAGGGCAAGACAGGGAATGGCTGTATCCCAAATGGCACCTTATTCCCTATATAGTGCACTCGTTTTGACTATAGGTAGGTGTTGCAGCTAGGGCTGTGAGATGATTCATAGAATGACTAACTCTGTTGCCGTGGAAGTATTACACATGCATTGACATACTCCTCGAGGGTTCCTTTTCATCAAACTCAGTCTAAACTCATCCCCAGGCTTTGCACAGAGCTTGGGGAGAATATCTGGTGCATCAGCCTTAACCCAGTTTAGGACACATACAAATACTGTCACATTTATAGATTTATGTTGTTGCATTATTTTCAAACTACGTCTTTGTTTCACCTTAAGAGTCCCCACCATACGGTTCCTAAACTTTGTTTGTGTCCCAAATGTCATCCATTATTCCCTATTTAGTGCACTACTTTAAACCAGGGCCCTATCGAGCTTTGGTCAAAAGTAGTGGACTATATAGGGAACAGGGTACAATGTAGGAGGCATGCTGTCTCTGTTCCATATTATTTCTTGACCTGCTGTAAGGGAAGAAGCTCTGGCCTAGCAGGAGAAAGTCTTATAGCCCTCCAGAGCCCTATGTAACAAGAGTAGTAGGGACACACCATGTCACTTCTCCACAATGGGAAAATATAGACAGACACCTTCTCTCTAAAGCCTCCTACTCTCCCAAGTGGTAAGCCTACTGTAGTAGAAAGTCTACATTCTGAGAACATTCTGTTATTCTTTGTTGGAAAAGGTAGTCTGTTATTTTCTTCTCCCTATCCAAAGCCTATGATTTATACATATAAAACCAAGCGGACCCGTTTATTGTACGAAACTCTAAACCTATAGGGCGTAAATGTCCCTAGGCTGAACCCGCTTCCTAAGAATGGGTATTCTAAGCGTCGCTACTATTTCCCTCTTCACTGCCACCAGGCTTCCAAAATACTGCTGCACTGCTACAGTCGGGAATGGGACGGGAGGAATGGAATGACAGGCAGCCGTTGGCGATACCAACTATTGGGCGTTGAGGGGTATCAGTACGTTCTATATAGTATTTTTCAAAAGAGCAACGGAATATCTGTATGATAATGTTTGGATTATTATAATTAACATGAATTTAGGGATATTTTCACTTAAGAACATTTGGTATTAAAACAAACACTAAATGATGTAAAATCTATGCGAACCCCCGCCATCCGTGATTTGAAGCCGTCTTTCCAGCAATTGCACATGTAATCCTAGGCTACTTGTTACTGATCAAAGCCATATAAATGTGGCGCTCGACGAAGCAGCTCTTGCCCCGTTTATATTTAAAACTTTAGCCTGCATTTGCTGACGATAAATTGGATATACTAAAGCGTTTGGATACAACTTCATCGGATAACTATTTTTGTTTTAAAGGAGTTAGGATTCGTTTTTCTCATGAAAGGTAAGTTTATTTCAAAGGCTGCATTTTACATCTCTCCTTTCGTTCTTTGTCATTTCTCTTGCCACTAATTTAACTGATCCCACCTCATCTGCGCGCATGGACGAAGTTATTATGTCCTGCTATTCCAACATTTCTAAACTATATTAGGCTACAGGAATGTTATAAAAATGTATTCACTCGTTCTATGTTTACAATATATGTTTTCAAACAGTATTTAAAACTGATTAAAGTTTGGTCAACGGTCGGTTGTTCAAAACATCCCGGAGCCGATCAATTCCTGTGCCTACAATTTAGCTAGCGATGCTGTCAGAATATTGCCGCTATCCGTTATAAGGCAACATTACGAACTTGAGACAGATGCATTTTGTTGCATCAATGTATCGATCTTTCTTACTATAATGGGTGATGTTTATTCTACATTTTGTGAGCACTAATTTGACCCTCTCATCGTTATTTAATGCCTCTGGCTCATCGACGTATTGCTTTTTATATGACCCTCCCCTCACTGTTTCGTTCCAATGCATTTACATACACCAGCTAGTGCAGTATTTGTTATCATTACAGTTGGCTATAGTCGTTCTTTCCATAAAAAAGACTGGCACCAAGTTTACTGTAGGATGCGGTCTCTCGTGTCAAATGCCATCTGGAAGTGGTATATATTTTTTCTTGTAAGTCAAACCTAATAACAGCAGCCAGCATGCCCAATTTGCGATTAAGTTGCGCATTACTAAATGTCTTCCCTAGAACATCATCACTGTTCCATTTTGGAAGGGGTCACACTTTTTTTGACTTCTTATTTTAGGCTTCCTGTCCTCTGGAATGGAATCTGGCATTCTATTATAACCATGCTATAATACTGTTCTGGAATGAAATGACTCTGCACGGAGAGACATGTAGGCTATTGGAGTGGAGACTATAGAAATCGAATAGAAGATTAGAAATAGGTATAGAAGGATACAACTAGCATAGAACTAGGAAATGTGGTAGAAGAGAGGTGTGTGTGTGTGTCCAGCCTGTTCTCATAACCTAGACGTAACATAGTAAATATACATTTGGGAAACTGAAATTAGAAGCCGGATGTGGAGGTCCAGGGCTGGTGTGGATACATGTGGTCTGCGGTTGTGAGGCTAGTTGGACCTACTGCCAAATGATCTAAAACGACGGAGGTGGTTTGTGGTAGAGAAATGGACATTCAATTATCTGGCAACAGCTCTGGTGGACATTCCTGCAGTCAGCATGTCAATTGCATGCTCCCTCAACTTGAGACATCTGTGGTATTGTTTGTTGTGTGACAAAACGGCACATGTTAGTGGCCTTTTATTGTCCCCAGCACAAGGTGCACCTGTGTAATGACTCTGCTGTTTAATCAGCTTCTTGATATGTCACACCTGTCAGGTGGACAGATTATCTTGGCAAAGGAGAAAGGCCCACTAACAGGGATGTAAACAAATTAGTGCACAACATTTGATAGAAATAAGCTTTTTGTGCGTATGGAACATTTCTGGGATCTTTTATTTCAGCTCATGAAACATGGGACCAACACTTTACATGTTGTGTTTTATATTTTGGTTCAGTATATAATACAAATTGTAATTCGTAACATATCATAAGATACAGGTGATGGATATCCACAAATTTATACATACCATACGAAACAACATATCATACTAAATGGATTGTCTCGGATTTACATACAGAATAATAGGAAATGCTCTGAGACCAGGTTGCAGCAGGCCTATATGTTTGCTTGTTGGGGACCTTTCTTCTGTTTGCTTCAGTATTCAGGAATGCCAACAATTCCCTCCCTGTGGCTTTCCTTCCATTTAATTTCTATCATGGACAAGAGGCAGGGGAAATCTCTACACGTTTTATTCTGAACTAAAGACATACAATTACTTTGTGCAGATGATATCGTCATATTTTCATATATAACTCAATTTAACATACTGTATAACTAATTTCCATATTTCGAACTGAATATCTGTGTGATTGAATTACCTGGAAAATAAGTTTACCCTTGTAGGCTAATCCAATAACCCAATGGTAGTTTCCTCCACACAATTATGCCTAATAGTTTAAGGAGTACTAGTGAAGCTATAGTTTATGCCTTAGTTGCTCTACCTGGTTTGGGATCAGTTGTAATCCTAGGCTTAATGGTTGACAGGATCTGGTAGTTTGGTGGATAGGCATGCAGCCCCCTAAAGGCCTTTGCAGACTGTACGTCGGATTCAGTCTTTTACGATCATCACGTCACTGTGCGGTGTAACTAAATTAAAATCTTGATATCAACCTGACCAGATTGTACGATTCGCTTCAGTTCTGTCGTCACATTCTGCAATTAGCTTGAGAGGCTACGTCAGCCGATGTAGGCTACGTCCTCTGCAGCGGTGTATTTGATCTGCCAATGTGCCAGCACCAGCAGCGCTTACCTCTCTATGCTTATGCACGAGTGAAGCGAGTTTGTAAAAACTGAAAGTATGCATAGTTTTCACATACAAAATGTATACATCTAAACTCAGAATCAAATACGCTTCCCCAAAATGGCAATAATAATGTAGTAGAACATTTTATTTTGATTGGTCATTTTGTGCATTTCTTAAAATCCTATCAGGTAGCCTGATTTCAGATGTATCGTGTAAACAACATTATTAGGGAAATCGCTCTTATTGCACAGCTTGAAAACGTTTAAATCAAACTACAGTATTATATTATTCGGACTATTCACACTATTCACACTCCGTGCAGGCCATGTTCCTATTGGTCAGTCACCGGGATCGGCTTGTAACACCAGCCGATGAACGGGCCAAGACGTAGACCCTGTCACGCTGAACGAGCCAAGACGTCCGGCAATCGTTTACGGCCTACGAATTTGCCCACAACGTGGACATTTTTTCATATTAAAAGCCATATTAAAGACCGTAGAGATCGAGACACATAGATCGTAAAGAGACAGAGATACAGTAGAGACAGTAAAGTAGATGGTGCTGTGTCTGTCGGGACAGGAATGAAGTCTCCACTGCCTGAGCAGGAAACAAAATGACATGATTTAAGTAGGCCTCCCGAGTGGCGCTGCATCACAGTGCTAGAGGCGTCACTACAGATCCGGGTTCGATCCCGGGCTGTGTCGCGACCGCGAGACCCATGAGGTGGCGCACAATTGTCCCAGAGTCGTCGGGGGTAGGGGAAGGTTTGGCCGGCTGGGATGTCCTTGTCCCATCGCGCTCTAGTAACTCCTTGTGGCGGCCGGGCGCAGTGCACGCTGACTTCGGTCACCAGCTGTATGGTGTTTCCTTCGACACATTGGTGCGGCTGGTTTCAGAGTTAAGCGAGCAGTGTGTTAAGGAACAGTGCGGCTTGGCGGGGTCATGTTTCGGAGAATGCATGACTCAACCTTCGCCTCTCCCGAGTCCGTACAGGAGTTGCAGCGATGGGACAAGACTGGATATCACGAAATTGGGGAGAAAAGGGGTAAAAAGTACCAACAAAAATATTTAAACAAATATGTATAGATTTATTATTATTTATGTAAGTAGGTCTTTCTGGGACAGACCTTTTTTCCTCTGAGCAGCTGTTTGTGCTGTTTCTCTTGAACCTATTTGTTTCTGCCCGTGCCCAAGTCATCCTACCTAGTTTGGGGACACTCTGTGTGAGGGAGCATCCTGCCTTTATGCTTTGATTTATTGAGCCTGGGTCACTCTATCCTCTGAGGATCTTCAGTTTGGAGTTACACTTGCTGTTTGGTTTTATGTGTAAAACCTGACTGATTCACTGACTCCTCCTCCTCCACACCAAAGACCATAACCTCAGGGCTCTCTCTCTCTTTCACTGCTGCTGTCGCAATCTATTCTGCAGTGATAACCAGAAAAACATAGTTCTAGGTGCTGGAACTGGAGCTTGCTAAGCTGCCTGACGTACAGACTCTTGCATTCAATTCAAAGGGCTTTATTGGCATGGGAAACATATGTTTATGTAACAGTATAACTTTAGTCTGTCCCCTCGCCCCGACCCGGGCGCGAAACAGGGACCCTCTGCACACATCAACAACAGTCACCCACGAAGCATCGTTACCCATCGCTCCACAAAAGCCGCGGCCCTTGCAGAGCAAGGGGAACCACTAATTCAAGGTCTCAGAGCAAGTGACGTCAAGCGCGCACCACCGCTAACTAGCTAGCCATTTCACATCCGTTACATTTACATTACCAAAGCAAGTGAAATAGACAAAAAAGAAAAGGGAAAATAAACAATGAACAGTAAATATTACACACACAAGTTTAAAAAAAATATGTATAGACGTTTCAAATGTTATTGGCAGTGTTGTAACAATGTACAAATAGTTGAAATATGAAAGGGAAAATAAATACCGTTAAATAAAGGTTGTATTTACTATGGTTTTGGCGCTCCACTGGTTTCTCTTTTCTTGTGGCAACAGGTCACACATCTTGCTGCTGTGACTGCACACTGTGGTTTTCCACCCAACAGATAGGGGAGTTTATCAAGATTGGATTCGTTTTGAAATTCTTTGTGTGTCTGTGTAATCTGAGGGAAATATGTGTTTCTAATATGGTCAGACAGTTGGCAGGAGGTTGAAGTGCAGCTCAGTTACCACCTCATTTTGTGGGCAGTCTGCACATAGCCCGTCTTCTCTTGAGAGCCAGGTCTGCCTACGGCGTCTCTCTCAATAGCAAGGCTATGCTCACTGAGTCAAAGCTTTCCTTAATTTGGGGTCAGTCACAGTACACAGTAGCAGAATACCTGACCATTATCTGTTTAGAGCCAAATAGCATTCTAGTTTGCTTTGTTTTTTTGTTGATTCTTTCCAATGTGTCAAGTAATTATCTTTTTGTTTTTCTCATGATTTGGTTGGGTCTGATTGTGTTGCTGTCCTGTTTATCTCTCTGTATGTGTGGGCTTTGTTATGGAACTTATTTTTAGGTCATTATTGAATTGCTATTTTCTGGATTTCGATAATTAGCGTGAATCGTCCTAGTTATGCTCTTGCATGCATTATTTGGTGTTTTACGTTGAACACGGATGATTTTGTAGAATTTTGCATGCAGAGTCTCAATTTGGTTGTTGAGTGGATCCCAGACCTCACAACCATAAAGGGTAATGGGTTATATAACCGATTCAAGTATTTTAAGCCAGATCCTAATTGGGATGTCAAATTTTATGTTAGTTTTGATGTCGTAGAAGCTGTGCTGGACTACCAGCGGTGCTAGACTACCAGCGGTGCTAGACTACCAGTGGTGCTAGACTACCAGCGGTGCTAGAATACCAACGGTGCTAGACTACCAGCGGTGCTAGACTACCAACGGTGCTAGACTACCAGCGGTGCTAGACTACCAGCGGTGCTAGACTACCAGCGGTGCTAGACTACCAACGGTGCTAGACTACCAGTGGTGCTAGACTACAGTGGTGGCTAGACTCACCAGCGGTGCAGACTACCAGCGGTGGCTAGCTACAGCGTGCTAGACTACCAACGGGCTGACTAACGGTGCCAAGACTAGCACAACTCGGGTGCTAGACTACCAGCGGTGCTAGACTACCAAGCGGTGCTAAGACTAAACGGTGCCTAGACTACCAACGGTGCTAGACTACCAGCGGTGCTGGACTACCAGCGGCGCTAGACTATCAGCAGTGCCTGAAGATAAAATAGGTTTGCATCCAAAATGGCACACTTCCCTACTTTTGACCAGAGCCCATAGGAAATAGTGTGTCATTTGGACGCAACCATAGTGTCTCACATCACGTTCAACTCACTGGGAGTATCCCAGGCTTCTATTGACTGTGGTTGTAAACATGATCTTCAGAACCAGGGGAGTATCCCAGGCTTCTATTGACTGTGGTTGTAAACATGATCTTGAGAACCAGGGGAGTATCCCAGGCTTCTATTGACTGTGGTTGTAAACATGATCTTCAGATCCAGGGGAGTATCCCAGGCTTCTATTGACTGTGGTGGTAAAAATTATCTTCAGAACCAGGGGAGTATCCCAGGCTTCTATTGACTGTGGTTGTAAACATGATCTTCAGAAACCAGGAGAGTATCCAAGGCTTCTATTGACTGTGGTGTAAACATGATTTTCAGAACCAGGGAGTATCCGGCTTCTATTGCTGTGGTTGTAAACATGATCTTGAGAACCAGGGGAGTATCCCAGGCTTCTATTGACTGTGGTTGTAAACATGATTTTCAGAACCAGGGGAGTATCCCAGGCTTCTATTGACTGTGTTGGTAAACATGATCTTCAGAAACAGGGGAGTATCCCAGGCTTCTATTGACTGGGGTTGTAAACATGATCTTCAGAACCAGGGGAGTATCCCAGGCTTCTATGACTGTGGTTGTAAACATGATCTTCAGAACCAGGGAGTATCCAGGCTTCTATTGACTGTGGTTGTAAACATGATCTTCAGAACCAGGGGATATCCCAGGCTTCTATTGACTGTGGTGTAAACATGATCTTCAGAACCAGGGGAGTATCCAAGGCTTCTATTGACTGTGGTTGTAAACATGATCTTGAGAACCAGGGAGTATCCCAGGCTTCTATTGACTGTGGTTGTAAACATGATCTTCAGAACCAAGGGAGTATCCAGGCTTTATTGACTGTGGTTGTAAACATGATCTTCAGACCAGGGGAGTATCCCAGGCTTCTATTGACTGTGGTTGTAAACATGATCTTCAGAACCAGGGGAATATCCCAGGCTTCTATTGACTGTGGTTGTAAACATGATCTTCAGAACCAGGGGAGTATCCCAAGCTTCTATTGACTGTGGTTGTAAACTGATCTTTGAGAACCAGGGGAGTATCCCAGGCTTCTATTGACTGTGGTTGTAAACATGATCTTGAGAACCAGGGGAGTATCCCAGATTTTGTATTGATATGCCTGTGCATATCCTGTTGTGTCATACAATATCTTTCATCCACTAAGTTGTTTTTAACAGAAGGATTTGCCTCATTTAAAACAAAACGCCAGGCTGTGGGTGTCTTGTATATGAATAATACCAGTTTGTTTTTCCCAACCCTTTTATTTATGGCCACATACTCTATTCTGAGCGGATATGACGGTTAAGGGGATTTCTCTTCTCAGAGCATGGGTCTTCTTGTGCTAGTTTAGCATGTCACAGGGCTGAATACAGAGCTCCATGATGAGCCTCGAGGGAGGGGAGGGGAGCGAGGGAGGAGAGGAGCGAGAGAGGAGAGAGAGGAGCAGGTGAAAGAGCGAGGTGAGAAAGAGAGACTGCTGCTGACTGTTTATACATGCCTGGATGCTCGGGCGGTTTGAGGTTTGTGTGTGTGTGTACTACTGGGGTGTGTTTGGGGTGTGTGCGAATTGGCCTATAAATCATATCTATATTGTTTTCAAACTTATGGCCGATTCACTATATGTACAGCATCTCGCTTAAAACAAATCTCTAAATAAGCTTTGTTGTACAATTTTTAAAGGTCAAATTTAGTACATTTCAAACAGTCAGCAATAATCTACGTAATTCAGGGCTTGTGAAATTATACCTAGGCTAAATATAAGCCTTCCGCAACGTGATGTTTTTGGCAAAAATCACTGCTCTAGCTTACAGGTTTGTCTAGGAAAAATGCAATTTTGAGGATAAATTTAACCAGAACCATTCATACATAATGTACATTCACTAATAATGACTCATTTCTTATAGCAGGCATTATAGAACCTCACATGCAATAGCAAGTTAAAACCACTTGTCAGAGAGGAAGAACTGTTGGAGCTAGGAACATAAACATTTTGCTACACCTGCTAACATCTGCAAAATATGTGTACTCTAACAATACCATGTTTGTTGTTGTGAGTGGCATGGGGAGGGGCTTGGTGTGTGTTAATGGGAAGGTGCACACAGCACAGAAGGCGACGACGACACAAAAGACAACACGAGAACAAGCGGACATAAACACTCATTAAAAACTAAAAACACAACTAGATTCTTGCGATACAGGCATTTGGAATAACGCGCTAAAACCATCAATTCGACTGAATCTATTATCACCCTGCCCTAATTGTGTGTGTGTGTGGAACTATGTACTACATCCTCTCACTCCTCTGCTTACTATACCACATGGGAACCAGGTGTGAAATGATTTGAAACCTTTTTAAAAAAACATATTATTCCTAACCTTTTTTAAAGTTATTATTAACACCCTTAACTGTTGGTCTGTTCCAGCTCAGCAAGAATCGTCATGGTAACATTTTCTCTTGATTTAAGGTTCTACTCTAAATTACTTTTTATCTAAAAGTAAATCTTGTCCTTGGAAGGCAGTGAACGATAACAAAATGGTTTAGTAATGATTACACCTCCCCTGTCCAGAAGCACCGTTGAAAAATGTTTTTGTTAATTCACTATGACGATTAAATTATCACAACTAAATAAGTGTGATTGCAGTCTATACCTTCTCCATGAATGTGTAGACAAGTTGAGTCAAAATATGACAGGAAATTGCTATTCATTTAGTCAATCATAATAACCGTTAGTCACCTTTCATGACTTCAAACACACCTTGATGATGTTGTCTGGCTGTCGGCTATGTTACAACATTTACTCTGACATGGCACCAGTGGTGGAAAAAGTACCCAGTAAAATCCTACTTGAGGAAAAGTATTTGGTTTTAAATATACTTAAGAATCAAAAGTAAATGTAATTACTAAAATATACTTAAGTATCAACTATAAATCATTTCAAATTCCTTATTAAGAAATCTTCTTTTTAAATGTTGTTTTATGGATAGCCAGGGGCACACTCCAACACTGAGACATACAGTGCCTTGCAAAAGTATTCATCCCCCTTGGCGTTTTTCCTATTTTGTTGCATTACAACCTGTAATTTAAATAGATTTTTATTTGGATTTCATGTAATGGACATACACAAAATAGTCCAAATTGGTGAAGTGAAATGAAAAAATAACTTGTTTAAAAAATAAAAAATAAATAAAAAAAATGGAAGTGGTGTGCATATGTTTACTTTGCTATGAAGCCCCTAAATAATATCTGGTGCAACCAATTACCAAGAAGTTACATAGATTGCACACAGGTGGACTTTAATTAAGTGTCACATGATCTGTCACATGATCTCAGTATATATACACCTGTTCTGAAAGGCCCCAGAGTCTGCAACACCACTAAGCAAGGGGCACCACCAAGAAAGTGGCACCATGAAGACCAAGGAGCTCTCCAAACAGGTCAGGGACAAAGTTGTGGAGAAGTACATATCAGGGTTGGGTTATAAAAAAATATCAGGAACTTTGAACATCCCACGGAGCAACATTAAATCCATTATTAAAAAATTGAAAGAATATGTCACCACAACAAATCTGCCAAGAGAGGGCCACCCACCAAAACTCACGGATCAGGCAAGGAGGGCATTAATCAGAGAGGCAACAAAGAGACCAAAGATAACCCTGAAGGAGCTGTAAAGCTCCACAACGGAGGTATAACTTAAAGATCGCTGTACACCAGCAGGAACCCATCCAACTTGAAGGAGCTGGAGCAGTTTTGCCTTGAAGAATGGGCAAAAATCCCAGTGGCTAGATGTGCCAAGCTTATAGAGACATATCCCAAGAGACTTGCAGCTGTAATTGCTGCAAAAGGTGGCTCTACAAAGTTTTGACCTTGGGGGGGGTGAATAGTTATGCACGCTCAAGTTTTCATTTTTTTTCTTATGTCTTGTTTGTTTCACAATAAAAAATATTTTGCATCTTGAAAGTGGTAGGCATGTTGTGTAAATCAAATGATACAAACCCCCCAAAAAATCCATTTTAATTCCAGGTTGTAAGGCAACAAAATTGGAAAAATGCCCAGGGGGTGAATACTTTTGCAAGGCACTGTAATTTACAAACAAGGC
This sequence comes from Salvelinus sp. IW2-2015, assembly GCF_002910315.2. Lineage (NCBI taxonomy): Eukaryota > Metazoa > Chordata > Actinopteri > Salmoniformes > Salmonidae > Salvelinus > Salvelinus sp. IW2-2015. The sequence continues at coordinate 27,681,193 of NC_036843.1, read as the reverse complement.
GTTTGTGTTTAATGAGTTGGCCAGATCAGAAACAGAAGATGACCAGGGATGTTCTCTTTAAGTGTGTGCATTAGACCATTTTCCTGTCCTGCTAAGCATTCAAAATGTAACAAGTACTTTTAGGTGTCAGGGAAAATGTATGGAGTAAAAAGTACATTCTTTTCTTCAGAAATGTAGTGAAGTAAAAGTATAAAGTTGTCAAAGACCAAAAAACTACTTAAGTACTTTACACCACTGCATGGCACCCTATCCCCTATATAGTGCACTGCTTTTGACCAGCAGCCATAGGGGATCTGGTTAAAAGTAGTGCACTATATAGGGAATCTGATCAAAAGTAGGGCACTATATAGGGAATCTGGTCAAAAGTAGGGCACTATATAGGGGATCTGGTCAAAAGTAGGGCACTATATAGGGAATCTGGTCAAAAGTAGGGCACTATATAGGGAATCTGGTCAAAAGTAGGGCACTATATAGGGGATCTGGTCAAAAGTAGGGCACTATATAGGCGATCTGGTCAAAAGTAGTGCACTATGTAGGGTGCCATTTGGGACGTAGACCAGGCATTCAGACTGCTACAGACTATTGAGTCTCTTGATTCCTTGGCTTAACCTGTTAAACTGACTCTGTATTTTAATACCACACCTCCATGATCAGGTATCGTGACACCTCCGTGAATACCCAAATTAAGTTAGAAGATTTGCTGGATTCTGATGACACTTGAAACTATATAAGGCTAAGCCTTTGCAGGATTTGTCGTCCCCCCCCCCCCCACCACCACCAGTATTTGGCATAATATCAACCAATGTGTTAGCTATCTATACACTAATACATTAGTTTATAAACCACTTATCATTCTAAGTTCTATACCTTAATGAAGGTGTCAGTTTCCCACCAACTGCTTATCATATATCATCATACTGCTGCTATCATCATAGTGGCTCCCGAGTGGCGCAGCGGTCTAAGGCTCTGTATCTCAGACCCTGGTTCGATTCCAGGCTGTATCACAACCGGCTGTGATTGGGAGTCCCATAGAGCGGCGCACAATTGGACCAGCGTCGTTAGGGGTAGGCCGTCATTGTAAATAAGAATTTGTTCTTAACTGACCTGCCTAGTTAAATAAATACAAATAAAATATAACAGATGTGATTGTACTTATATACATTTGAACTCAGTTTTTCTCAATTCCTGACATTTAATCCTAGTAAAAATTCCCTGTTTTAGGTCAGTTAGGAACACCACTTTATTTTAAGAATGTGAAATGTCAGAATAATAGTAGAGAATTATTTATTTCAGCTTTTATTTCTTTCATCACATTCCCAGTAGGTCAGAAGTTTACATGCACTCAATTAGTATTTGGTAGCATTGCCTTTAAATTGTTTATCTTGGGTCAAACGTTTCGGGTAGCCTTCCAAAATAAGTTGGGTGAATTTTGGCCCATTCCTCCTGACAGAGCTGGTGTAACTGAGTCAAGTTTGTAGGCCTCCTTGCTCGCACAGTTCTGCCCACAAAGTTTCTATGGGATTGAGGTCAGGGCTTTGTGATGGCCACTCCAATACCTTGACTTTGTTGTCCTTAAGCCATTTTGCCACAACTTTGGAAGTATGCTTGGGGACATTGTCCATTTGGAAGACCCATTTGCGACCAAGCTTTAACTTCCTGACTGATGTCTTGAGATTGCTTCAATAAATCCACATCATTTTCCATCCACATGATGCCATCTATTTTATGAAGTGCACCAGTCCCTCCTGCAGCAAAGCACCCCCACAACATGATGCTGCCACCCTCGTGCTTCACGGTTGGGATGGTGTTCTTCGGCTTGCAAGCATCCCCCTTTTTCCTCCAAACATAACGATGGTCATTATGGCCAAACAGTTCTGTTTTTGTTTCATCAGACCAAAGGACATTTCTCCAAAAAGTATGATCTTTGTCCTCATGTGCAGTTACAAACTGTAGTTTGGCTTTTTTTTGTGGCGGTTTTGGAGCAGTGGCTTCTTCCTTGCTGAGCGGCCTTTCAGGTTATGTCGATATAGGACTCGTTTTACTGTGGATATAGATACTTTTGTGCCTGTTTCCTCCAGCATCTTCACAAGGTCCTTTGCTGTTGTTCTGGGATTGATTTGCACTTTTCGCACCAAAGAACGTTCATCTCCAGGAGACAGAACGCGTCTCCTTCCTGAGCGGTATGATGGCTGTGTGGTCCCATGGTGAACGTGGTACCTTCAGGTGTTTGGAAATTGCTCCTAAGGATGATCCAGACTTGTGGAGGTCTACAATTCTTTTTCTGATGTCTTGGCTGATTTCTTTTGATTTTCCCATGATGTCACGCAAAGAGCCACTGAGTTTGAAGGTAGGTCTTGAAATACATCCACAGGTACACCTCCAATTGACTCAATTATTGTCAATTATACTGTCTATTCAGAAGCTTCTAAAGCCATGACATCATTTTCTGGAACTTTCCAATCCGTTTAAAGGCACAAGTCAACTTATGTTATTGTAAACTTCTGACCCCTGGAATTTCGTTACTGTCACGCCCCCTGACCTTATTGAGCCTTTTATGTCTCTATTTAGTTTGGTCAGGGTGTGATTATTTGGGGTGCCATTCTCTAGTTTTTGTATTGATCTCTTCTATCAGATTTCTTTTTGCTTATCTATCCTATGTATGTTGGTACGTTAGTTGGGATCAACATGCTCCACGGCAGTGATGTAGACCCACTTGAACTGAAGAAGCGCGAACTTCATTCTCGGCGCGAACCTACGTTATAAAGCAACAGAGCTTCCCATCTAGGAATGAATTTGGATAATTTTGCAATTCCTCCCTGGACAGATATGTCCTGGTAACTGTCGGGATTGCTCAGTCTGATCGGATTGGAGCGGCTACTCCAAACAATTATAACACCTGTGCTGTCGCACACCGAACTCACTTCATTAGCTCCAGTTCTATAGCCAACTTAAACTGCCGGGAACCCCATATTCACGCTCCAAAAGGTTGCCCTACTTCAAGTGTACTGGGAGGTCCAAGGCCCCTCTTCCTTTTTTCATGTGGGATGGTCACGACGTCCAACGGGTCACTACGAATTCCCGTACATTCGATGATCTTTTGTTGTCCTTTAAAGACCTTTGTTTTGTTTGTCCACACAGCTTTCGGACAGTCATAGCATCGCTTTTGGTCACTTGGTGCCATAGCTTGCCAAGACTCACCGCATTTGTCGACCAAGCTTAGACTTCTTCTGTGTATCATGTAGATGGCTTCTTTTGATGATATTTTTTTGTCCTCAACTATATCCGACATATTGGTTCCTCTCCGTTCTCATTTCACAGAGACAATGCATCCACATCTATGAACTTTCACGCATGATCTAAAGTCTTGCATCTCACAGCTTCATAAATCCTGATCCCGCCACACTCTTGATTAAGTCTACTACACAAATTCGCCTATTCTTCAACTCCGAATCAAAATCCTCCTCCTCGGCCCGCATCTTAACGCGACTGCCCTGGAACGAATGACCCACTGTTTTACTGCACAACCAGCAACCCCTACAAAGCGTATAAGCATAAAAGCCATCTCGATTCCATGCCAACATACTTCACAATCCTTACCTAAAATGCATATCATCAGGTCAATCCCAAGCTGAGAGCAATGGATGTTATCTATGCGGGACTGCTTGAAGCATCACCGTGCACCACGCCGTCTTTTCCTCCATAAACCGCTAACGCTTATGGTCATTTGATGTCTACCCAACCCAAGACCCAGTTGGCCTCCTAATTTTGGGTCCACTATCATATTATTCCATGATACGCCAGACCAGAGACCGTTCTATCTTCTACACAAAAGGTACCGAACACGATTCTTGTCACCAGTACAGAGTCGGCATGTGTCCAACACATGTAGGTTGAGAATACTCCCCTATCCTATTCTAATTAAATGATACCCAGCTTATCACAGATAGCATTCATTCCAACCTTACTCAATAAATTCTCGATACTGGTTTTTATGGAACGGTTTTCAAATCCACCCTTGAACAGGCTTCATCGGGCCTGGTTGACTTACCTTGCTGAAGCGGCCTTCTCAGGTTAATGAATTCATTTAGAAGAGTATAACCGGTGTGGCGGTGTTACAGCGTATTTACGTGGATATGATTACTTTTAATAAGTTCACCCTGTTGTGCGTCTGATGCAGCTTCAAACAAAGTTCTGTCTTGGAAAGATGTACCTTGTGTAATGCACGAAAACAGCGTACCTTTCTGCGTACACCTGATTCTTCTGGGATGAGTTGCCATTGCCACAATATTCGCACTCCAATCCAAAAAGTGACGTTCTATCCTCTAGAGACAGAACGTTTAATCTCTCCTTTTCCCTGAGCAGATTAAGGGACTGCGTGGAAATTGTGTGTCAATGTGTTGAGATACTATGGGGGTGAGAACGGTATCTAATGGGGAGTTGTGGGAAAAAAAACCACTGGATCCTCTAGTCATGACTGTGTTGATGATCCCACATGAACCAGGACTTGTGGTGAGGTCACTACAAATTTCTTCGCGCGAAGCTTGTAGATTCGCCACACCTTGTATGAACAGTCTTGGGTCTGGTTTAGTTGGCTGGTCTGATTTTCAAGGTACAAGGGCTCAACTGAGCAAAGGGAGGAGGAGGCGACATACTGATGGCGCCATGTAAGAGATATTTAGTTTATAACCATTCAGCATGAATATGGAACACAGCCACCATGGGAGGCCCGGAATAGCGTATACGAGTAGATTAGGAGCCATAGTCTCTTCTGTTCATGAACACAGCACCATGATGCCCTGTAGTATAGAGTTAATACCATTCACATGTCATGAACACAGCACCATGATGCCCTGTAGTATAGAGTTAATACCATTCACAACTTTCTACTTCAGTTAGACCGTGCTGATGGAAATCTAGTTGGGGCCAGTCAGTCTGCGTCCTACATAGCACCCTATTATAGGCTGTTATAGGTTGTTATAGGCTGTTATTTCCCCGTCAGACAAACAAACATGTCTGGAGGCTGATCTTATGGAGTGGGATGTGGTATGGAATTTTACACTGATATTGACCTGAATGTCTTTTTTATGCCAGCACTTACAGCACGGACTAAAGTGGTAACTGGTAACCATGGTAATAACACAGTTGGTTACAACGTTTCATAGCGAAACACAAGGATGAAATGCTTGGCAACCTCTGACCTCTACTCCGAGGCCTGCCCTTGGCAGTATGAGTGGCTTGTTAGGTGCTGGAGACGATGAGTGATATTTGATTGCCAAGGAAACACTTTGTCATAACCTCTTTTCATATCAACAGTTATTTGTCTGAGGCTTATCCTGGTGCTCTGAGGTGTAGAAGACCACAATCAGTAAGAGGAGAGCATCATGTGAAGTTGCATGGCTATTCCTGCAGGCTGGCATAGAGAAAGAGTGGATGTAGTATAATGAACCATTGCCCTTATTACAAAGCGTTGCATCACATTGGATCATATGATATGATACAATCTGCCCAGTGCCCCGCCCACATTTCTGATCCATCTTCAGTAAACCTGAAGCTGTTTAATCTAGTGGTGATGTTATCTGATCTCACTCAGTTTGACGCTATCTGGTTGATTCTAACTGAATGTAGAGATAATTACAAGCTATATTAACCTTGCTCCTTCTCGCTCTGTCATTTTATTTATTCTCTACATTGATCATAACACAATGAAGATATCATTACAAACTTAAACTAGACTTATGTTCAACTTTAAGGTTTTTATTTATTTTATTCACTTTCTCTACTGTTTATTTCTCTCTTGTGTCTGTGAACCCTCCCTCTCTCCCTGTTCCAGTGGAGCTCTGCCAGCCAGGCCTACTGCAGATTGTAAGCTACTCAGCTGCTATTTTTATTTATTTATATATTTATATTTAAGTCAGTTAAGAACAAATTTGGCCTAGGAACAATGACAGCCTAGAAACAGTGGTTAACTGCCTTGTTCAGGAGGCAGAATGACAGATTTTTACCTTGTCAGCGCGGGGATTCGATATAGCGACCTTTCGGTTACTGGTCCAACGCTCTAACCACTAGGCTACCTGCCGCCCCTGATGAACCAGAGTTAGCCAGAGGACCGCACTAAATAGTCATCATTTCCTCTTCTGCCGCTCTGTTTGATCTGGGACAGATGCTAGGAAGAAGTAGGAAGTGGTTTTGGGGGTCCACAGAGGTGACTTCTAGCTGGAGTCAGTCTGTGTGCCAAAACAAACATGTTTTGTCTGACAATGACAATGGATTTGTCAAGAGCACAAAAACACATCTGGGACTATACATTTGAGATGCAGCTGATATACAGTGTATGATTGAGGGCAACATTTCCCTACTAAATGCCAAAAACTAAGTGAGCCCAGGGGAGGGCCACACTGACCTGTACCAGGGTCCAGCTGCTCTTCCAACTGGAGAGGGAAAACAAAAATATGTTGTTATTAGCCAGGTCACCTCAGTCTGACGACACTACTGTATCCTGTCTGTATTGACCTAGCATCTACATGACTCATCTTCTCCGCACTTCAGTTCTTCATATTTCTCTTCTTCGTCCTCTCTATTGTGTAATGTTTACGATTTACAGCATGCCTTGGGGATATCGTATTGCTGCCTGTCAGTCCTTCCTGTCTCTATTTCTATAACTTCCTGGAGCTCAGTGGTACACTGTGTTTCTCAACATACAGCACATGTCTTCTATACACAGTAGAGGAGTAAAGAGGGATGGTACAGGGGTTCCCAACCTTTTATACTTGCGGCCCCCTGAGTAAACATCTCTCCAAGGTACGCAATGACTAATATGACCAGAGGACCTGATGATGCACTACCCAATTTGGAAATTGCTCCTTGTGCATTCTACTATTACAACATTCAAGAGTAAGTTTAAAGCCGGACTAGGTTCCCCCTGCCGACCCCACAGTTTGGGAAGCACTGGGATAGTAGAAACCTGATGTTCATCCATCGTCCCCCACATTCTGGTCGTTCCTTTTTCCCACTAGCAACACTCTTAGAAAGAGGGTTCAACTGTCCTCATAGGAGGACCTTATGAAAACAACTATTTTTGGTTCCAAATGGAACCCTTTCGACAATACAAGGTTCCATGTAATTACTAAAAGGTTCTGAATAGAATAAAAAGGGTTGTTGGCGATGAACAAGGTTCTAAACGTGTAGCTAGCTCCCCCACCGTTCTGTACATGTCTCTACATCTCTAACATTCCTGTTGAATCAAAATATTCCATTCCCTATCCCGTGGAGGCGTCAGGAATTTTTGCATGTAGCCTGTGTATGCAGGAGTCGGGGTACATGGAGACGTGGGTGGGTGGGTGTCAAAGGCCGCCATTGTTGGAATGAGAAGCAGATGTTAGTATGGAACTCTCCTGACTGCAGCAGTTTCTCACTGCTGTGCATTGAGCTTCCCTCTTTCCCTCTTTTCTCTCTCTCTGGCTCTCTCCATGTCTCTTTCGCTCTCCCTCACTCGTATCTTTGTCGGTGTGTGTGTCTCTCTGTCTCTCTGTCTCTCTCTCTCTCTGTCTCTCTGTCTCTCTGTCTCTCTCTCTCTCTCTCTCTCTCTCTCTCTCTCTCTCTCTCTCTCTCGTCTTAATCTCTACATGTATTTGATCTAAAACTGTTCTTTTTTTCTCCAGTCAGTTTCTCTCTCCCTCTCTCTCTCTGTAATATTAAAATGTGTTTCTCAGCCACCCCTGCCTCCCTCTGGTTTTAGTCTGTCTGTTCGTGTTCCAGGGGATTTCTGGCCCAACCTCTGTCTATAGTCCTGGAAGGGTTCATATAGGAGCACCCCACCCCTGTGATGTCAAACAAGGCATTGGGAGAGACAGAGACATTCAGATATTTAAAAATGCTCTCTGTCTCAATGGTGTTAAGTACTGAAGTAGTAGTTTCAAGTATTTTTTTGTTACGTTTTTGGGGTTATCTGTACTTTACTATTTGTATTTTTGACAACTTTTACTCCACTACATTCCTAAAGAAAATAATGTACTTTTTACTTTACATACATTTTCCCTGACACCCAAAAGTATTCGTTACGCTTCGAATGCTCAGGCAGGACAGCAATATGTTCCAATTCACACACCTATCAATATAGCACGTTGTCATCCCTACAGCCTCGTATCTGGCGGACTCACTAAACACAACTGGTGTGTTTGTAAAGGATGTCTGAGTGTTGGCGTGTGCCCCTGTCTGTCCGTGAAAAAAGAAAAAAAAATGGAATCGTGACGTTCGGTTTACTTAATGTCAGGAGTTTGATGTATATAGCTTTTACTTTTTCCACAACTGTACTGAAATACATTTAAAACCAGATACTTTTGGACTTTTACTCAAATAGTATTTTACTGGGTGACTTTTACATGAGTCATTTTCTATTAAGGTATCTTTTACTTTCATTCAAGTATAACATTTTAAGTACTTTTTCCACCACTGCTCTGTTGTATTTCGGGGCTCTTCTGTGTCGTGGGTCTGCCTGGCTCTGAAGCTAGCTTGCCACGTTGACAGAAATACTCCATCCTGGCCGCTATCCCGGGCTGAAGGCAGGAAGTGGGTCTCTCTTTCTGTCTGACTGCTGGGCTGCTGCTGTGGACACTGCTCTGGTGTTGAATCACTATTAGTGATGGGAAGTTGTGGACACTGCTCTGGTGTTGAATCACTATTTAATGATGGGAAGTTGTGGACAACTACTCTGGTGTTCAATCACTATTTAGTGATGGGAAGTTGTGGACACTGCTCTGGTGTGAATCGCTATTTAATGATGGGAAGTTGTGGACACTGTTCTGGGTTGAATCACTATTTAATGATGGGAAGTTGTGGACACTGCTCTGGTGTTGAATCACTATTTAGTGATGGAAGTTGTGGACACTGCTTCTGGTGTTGAATCACTATTTAATGATGGAAGTTGTGGACACTGCTCTGGTGTTCAATCACTATTTAGTGATGGGAGTTGTGGACACTGCTCTGGTGATGAATCACTATTTAATGATGGAAGTTGTGGACACTGCTCTGGTGTTGATCACTATTAGTGATGGGAAGTTTGGACACTGCTCTGGTGTTGAATCACTATTTATGATGGGAAGTTGTGGACACTGCTCTGGTGTTGAATCACTATTAGTGATGGGAAGTTGTGGACACTGCTCTGGTGTTGAATCACTATTTAGTGATGGGAAGTTGTGGACACTGCTCTGGTGTTCAATCACTATTTATGATGGGAAGTTGTGGACACTGCTCTGGTGTTGAATCACTATTTAATGATGGGAAGTTGTGGACACCTCTGGTGTTGAATCACTATTTAATGATGGGAAGTTGTGACACTGTTCTGGTGTTTCAATCACTAGCCTACTGGGCTGCTGTGGACACTGTCTGGTGTTTCATCACTAGCCTACTGGGCTGCTGTGGACTTCTGTGTTTTCATCACTAGCTACTGGGCTGCTGTGGACACTGTTCTGGTGTTTCATCACTAGTCTACTGGGCTGCTGTGGACACTTCTGGGTTTCATCACTCACTACTGGGCTGCTGGGACACTGTTTCTGGTGTTTCATCATAGCCTACCGGGCTCTGTGGACACTGTTCTGGTGTTTCATCACTAGTCTACTGGGCTGCTGTGGACACTGTTCTGGTGTTTCATCACTAGTCTCTGGCTGCTGTGGACACTTCTGGTGTTTCATCACTAGCCTACTGGGCTTGCTGTGGACATCTGTTCTGGTGATTCATCACTAGCCTACTGGGCTCGTGGACACTGTTCTGGTGTTTCATCATAGTCTACTGGGCTGCTGTGGACATTCTGTGTTTCATCACTAGTCTACTGGGCTGCTGTGGACACTTCTGGTGTTTCATCACTAGCCTACTGGGCTGCTGTGGACACTGTTCTGGTGTTTCATCACTAGTCTACTGGGCTGCTGTGGACACTTCTGGTGTTTCATCACTAGTCTACTGGGCTGCTGTGGACACTGTTCTGGTGATTCATCACTAGCCTACTGGGCTGCTGTGACACTGTTCTGGTGTTTTCATCACTAGCCTACTGGCTGCTGTGGACACTGTTCTGGTGATTTCATCACTAGCCTACTGGGCTGCTGTGGACACTGTTCTGGTGATTCATCACTAGCCTACTGGGCTGCTGTGACACTGTTCTGGTGTTTCACACTAGCCTACTGGGCTGCTGTGGACACTGTTCTGGTGTTTCATCACTAGCCTACTGGGCTGCTGTGGACATGTTCTGGTGTTTCATCACTAGCCTACTGGGCTGCTGTGGACACTGTTCTGGTATTTCATCACTAGTCTGCTGGGCTGCTGTGGACACTTTCTGGTGTTTCATCACTAGTCTACTGGGCTGCTGTGGACACTTCTGGTGTTTCATCACTAGCCTACTGGGCTGCTGTGGACACTTCTGGTGTTTCATCACTAGCCTACTGGGCTGCTGTGGACACTTCTGGTGTTTCATCACTAGCCTACTGGGCTGCTGTGGACACTTTCTGGTGTTCATCACTAGCCTACTGGGCTGCTGTGGACACTGTTCTGGTGTTTCATCACTAGCCTACTGGGCTGCTGTGGACACTGTTCTGGTGTTTCATCACTAGCCTACTGGTGCTGCTGGACACTGTTCTGGTGTTTCATCACTAGCCTAATGGGCTGCTGTGGACACTGTTCTGGTGTTCATCACTAGCCTACTGTGCTGTGGACACTGTTCTGGTGTTTCATCACTAACCTACTGGGCTGCTGTGGACACTGTTCTGTGTTTCATCACTAGTCTACTGGGCTGCTGTGGACACTGTTCTGGTGTTTCATCACTAGTCTCTGGGCTCTGTGGCACTGTTCTGGTGTTTCATCATAGTCTACTGGGCTGCTGTGGACACTGTTCTGGTGTTTCATCACTAGTCTACTGGGCTGCTGTGGACACTGTTCTCTGGTGTTTCATCACTAGCCTATGGCTGCTGTGGACACTGTTCTGGTATTTTCATTCACTAGTCTCTGGGCTGCTGTGGACACTTCTGGTGTTTCATCACTAGCCTACTGGGCTGCTGTGGACACTTCTGGTGTTTCATCACTAGCCTACTGGGCTGCTGTGGACTGTTCTGGTATTTCATCACTGGTCTGCTGGGCTGCTGTGAACACTGTTCTGGTATTTCATCACTAGCCTACTGGGCTGCTGTGGATGAATAGGGGATGGAAGGCAGCAGTAATGTTATTATCCAGCCCTCTCACACAAAGACTTCATGCCAGAGATGGAAGATCCCCAGCCTGGAATCCAAGTTGAAACCATGGTGAAAATGAGCATCTCAGTGTGGACTCCAGGCTGGATGAAAGAGCAGGGGGAATCTGTGTAGAGCTCCATCTCTAACAGTCTATGGAACACCGAGATGTCTAATGTGTTGATTAGACATGACACAATCGGGTTCTAAACCATTAGTGATCTGATGACTCACCCCTCTCTCTCACAGTGTCCTACTGACTGAGGGTTTACCCCTCCTCACCCGGCCCGCCCAACACAGGCATCCTCGTCATTTAGCTCAACTGTACTGAGTTTCAAGTTTCCCTTTTTCTCTAATGTCACGTGCACAAGTAGAGTGAAATTCCTTTGTCGCTGAGTGGTGTTATTACAACGTTGGGAGTGAGGATTATATTCCTACCTGAAAGTGTAAAAGGGTATGATTTAAACCACAACATTAGACTAACTTATTTACTTAACAAGATAATATAACTTACAGGATGCTATTAAATATAATGTAATTCTTACCTCACCAATACATCTCATGACCATAAGGAATAACACGATAATATGATTATTTATATTGTACATACATTTATATACACAGTTGGGGTCTCACACATAAAGACAAATATTGTATTACATAAGTCATTGATTTTATTTATGTTTGGTACTAGAGCGAGTAGGTAAAGAAAAGGTCAGACATGATAGATAATGGTGGTTGTTAGCACGCCCCCTCTCTCTCTGTGTGTGTGTGTGTGTGTGTCTGTGTCTGTGTCTGTGTCTGTGTCTGTGTGTTGTAGAGTGAGAGAGTGATCCAATTATGTCAATCTTTCCCCTAATTAACCTTCATGCCATCACACACACACCTGCTGTTCTGTAGTGTGGGGATGGCTGTTGTGTAGTGTGGGGATGGCTGTTGTGTAGTGTGGGGATGGCTGTTGTGTAGTGTGGGGATGGCTGTTGTGTAGTGGTGGGGAATGGCTGTTGTGTAGTGTGGGGATGGCTGTTGTGTAGTGTGGGGATGGCTGTTGTGTAGTGTGGGGATGGCTGTTGTGTAGTGTGGGATGGCTGTTGTGTAGGTGTGCGGGGATGGCTGTTCTGTAGTGCGGAGGATGGCTGTTGTGTAGTGCGGAGGATGGCTGTTCTGTAGTGGTGGGGGATGGCTGTTGTGTGTAGTGCGGAGGATGGCTGTTTCTGTAGTGCGGGGATGGCTGTTGTGTAGTGTGGGGATGGCTGTTCTGTAGTGTAGTGCGGAGGATGGCTGTTCTGTAGTGTGGGGATGGCTGTTGTGTAGTGTAGTGCGGGGATGGTTGTTCTGTTTTAGACAGGAAGGAAGTGATGGTTCTACACCAGTCACACACACACACACCTCCTGGACGTGGCCCATCAAAAGCTCTTTGCTGAGTGTGCTCAGCCAGCCTGACCTGATACACTGCTACCAGCTGTCAGGGTGTGTTGGTGTACATCAGAACACGTTTGAATAGCGATGAAATAGATCTCCAAGAACAGTTGTGTTATCGCTGCATCGTTGCACAAAGCAGGGAATCAGTTAGTTACACACAATGATTTATATAAACTCAGCAAAAAAAGAAATGTCCCTTTTTCAGGATCATGTCTTTCAAAGATAATTCATAAAAAATCCAAATAACTTCACAGATCTTCATTGTAAAGGGTTTAAACACTGTTTACCATGCTTGTTCAATGAAGCATAAACAATTAATGAACATGCACCTGTGGAACGGTCGTTAAGACACTAACAGCTTACAGACGGTAGGCAATTAAGGTCACAATTATGAAAACTTAGGACACTAAAGAGGCCTTTCTACTGACTCTGAAAAACACCAAACGAAAGATGCACAGGGTCCCTGCTCATCTGTGTGAACGTGCCTTAGGCATGGTGCAAGGAGGCATGAGGACCGCAGATGAGGCCAGGGCAATAAATTGCAATGTCCGTACTGTGAGACGCCTAAGACAGCGCTACAGGGAGACAGGACGGACAGCTGATCGTCCACAGTGGCAGACCACGTGTAACAACACCTGCACAGGATCGGTACATCTGAACATCACACCTGTGGGACAGGTACAGGATGGCAATAACTGCCCGAGTTACACCAGGAACGCACAATCCCTCCATCAGTGCTCAGACTGTCCGCAATCGGCTGAGAGAGGCTGGACTGAGGGCTTGTAGGCCTGTTGTAAGGCAGGTCCTCACCAGACATCACCGGCAACAATGTCGCCTATGGGCACAAACCCACCACAAAGCTGTTTGACCCTCCAGCATGACAATGCCAGCAGCCAGCCAGCAGCCATACTGCTCATTTTGTGCGTGATTTCCTGCAATACAGGAATGTCAGTGTTCTGCCATGGCCAGCGAAGAGCCCGGATCTCAATCCCATTGAGCACGTCTGGGACCTGTTGGATCGGCGGGTGAGGGCTAGGGCCATTCCCCCCCAGAAATGTCCTAGAACTCGCAGGTGCCTTGGTGGAAGAGTGGGGTAACATCTCACAGCAAGAACTGGCCAATTTGATGCTGTCATTGAGGAGATGCACTGCAGTACTTAATGCAGCTGGTGGCCACACCAGATACTGACTCTTACTTTTGATTTTGACCCCCCCCCCTTTGTTCAGGGACACATTATTCAATTTCTGTTAGTCACATGTCTGTTGAACTTGTTCAGTTTATGTCTCAGTTGTTGAATCTTGTTATGTTCATACAAATATTTACACAATAAACGCAGTTGACAGTGAGAGGATGTTCCTTTTTTTGCTGAATTTATATACACTAGATGACTGATGGGGGTCACTGTTCTGAAGCTACAGTGCCTCCAATTTGGCACTCCCTCACCATTTACAAAATAGTTTGGAAGCTATAGAAATAGATTTACTAACGTTTAATCTGTTTTTCACGTTTATTATATTAGACACCATAATGCATACTTTTAAATTATATTATGTGAGCTAAAAATGAAGAAAATATATATTTGCCAAGAATTCCAGAAAATATAATTTTGGGGAGATTACTAATGTTACTGTCCCCACTACAACAACGTTTTTAAATACATGTAATTTTGTCCTTGAAACATTTGATTATAATACTGTAGAATTCCATTCCTGTGGAGGACTGCTCCTACTGGGGAATGTCAATATGGCCGACCGGTGGCTTCTGTAAGGACCGGCGCTGGAGATGAGAAGCGGGTACATTTGAATAAGAAACAGATATGAAACAAGACAGGCGCAGCGTCAGCACACGGGCAACACAACCACATTTGACAATCAATGCAGCAGCAGGGAACATAGATGGGGAATTGACAAATATAGGAGAGGTAATAAACAGGTTATTGAGTCCAGGTGAGTCCAATAATACGCTGATGCGCGTGACGGGGAAAGGCAGGTGTGCGTAATGCTGGGGGAGCCTGGCGCCGACGAGGGGGGGAAAAGCGGGAGCAGGCGTGACAGCTTCAAAGCCTCTTAATGGTCAATGCATAGCATCAGCAATCCAGGGTTATATACATCATGGGTTGCACGGCACGCCCACCCTCATCTTCCTCCCTCCTAGCCACACCATCGCCATCATCAACTACTTTCATCCAGTTCCTCTCCAGATAGAGACAGACAGATGTTCCCCTGGACTCAGTCAGGGTTATGTTTCAAATGGCACCCTATTCCCTATATTGTACACTACTTTTTACCTGGGCTCTCTACTAATTCTCAAAAGTAGTGCACAATATAGGGAATAGGGTGCCATAGGGACTCAGTGAGGGACTATGGCAACATGATATTCTCCTGTGAGATCACACATGAAGAAGTCTGTTTTCAGTTGCCTACTGAACTGTACGCTCTTCTCAAATATACTCGTCACAAGCTGTGAAAAAGCTCTGTCCATTTTGCACTTTGGTGTTTTTATTATAAACTTTAAGGTCATTTGTTACGTTGTTTTCCCAAACTTGTTGGAGTCTTATTGTCCCTGATATTTGTATAATATGTTATTCTATCTGTTTATTATGTTGTGGATGAACTCATTGTTTTTCAAACCTCTCCTCGGGAACCCCCAGATGTTTCACAATTCTGTTGTAGCCCAGAACTAGCTCACCTAATTCACCTAGTCAAGGGATTGGTAGTTGGATGACAAGTTGAATCAGATGTGCTAGCTCTGGAATAGTTCAAATATATAGAACAGCTGGGGGTTCCCCGATCTCTACATTCCCATGCAGCAGTGCTAACGTGATGTCCCCTCTGTCTGTCTTCTACAGTGTGTGGGACTGCCTTGTGTCCTGGTGCCTCCCATGTCCTGGCCTGCTGAGGCTGTAGCTGCTGCTGGGCCTGGTGTCTGCTCGCTGGGCTTGGGCTAGAGCTGAACCAGGGCTTCTACTGGTGCTGGTGAGTGTCCCATCCCAGGGGCCTGGAGGAGCCTAGTCCGTCTGGGCCAAGGG
This sequence comes from Salvelinus sp. IW2-2015, assembly GCF_002910315.2. Taxonomy (NCBI): domain Eukaryota; kingdom Metazoa; phylum Chordata; class Actinopteri; order Salmoniformes; family Salmonidae; genus Salvelinus; species Salvelinus sp. IW2-2015. The sequence goes on along the minus strand of NC_036843.1, from coordinate 27,665,536 downwards.
GCCTCTCCGGACCACCTCCCAGACACACGAAGATGAACAAGCTGACCAGCTTCCACAACAACAAAGCTATGCAGGACCGCCGCTGTGTCTGCGTCTTCCTCCCCAACGACGACACGCTCAACGTAATCGTCAATGTGAGTACTGTGGGGGTCTCGCCTAGCTGTTTAAGATGAATGGCCTTACTGTAAGTGGCTCTGGATAAGACCATCTGCTAAATGACTCAAATGGAAATGTGTGTCTATAGTACCTCAATACTTTTCAGGTACATATGAGGTAAGACTACTGGTACGACGACTGCAGCAGGGAAACAGTTATATGTATGATTGGATTATATTTGTGAGTAACACACATATTATAGTGTATTGTCCAAAAGCCAGGGTCAGGAATGGCAGTAATTGTTTTTAAACTGGCAATACCATTCATGGTTGTTTCACAGTGTGTCTAAATGACTCTCTGATCTCCTCCTGTATGTCCTGACCTCTAACCCCATGCTGTGTGTTCACTCTCTGCTCAGGTGAAGACGTTGTGTCAGGAGCTGCTGGTCCAGGTGTGTGACCTCCTCCGACTGAAGGACTGTCACCTGTTTGGACTCAGCGTCATTCAGAGTAAGAATGGGTTACCATTTTGTGTGTGTTGCTGTGTCTGACATCTCTCACCTCACTGTAACGTCTTTTCCCATCTCAGCCTTACTGAATGGGGTCCATTGTCTCTGTGGTTAGTCACAATAGTTTACTGTGTGTTATATCAGCGCAGTTAGCAGTTAGCCTTCCCTCTGTACAGTCCCAATGAGTTACGCCTCAATTCTCCCCACACATTGAAAAGCATTGGATTGATGTGTATACATGGGAGGAGCCATCTCTGTCAAACAGCCTTAACCAGTCCTTCTGGTGCTGTCTGTCTGTGTGTCTGTCTGTCTGTGTGTCTCTGTCTGTCTGTGTGTCTCTGTCTGTCGGTTTCTCTGTCTGTCGGTTTCTCTGTCTGTCGGCTTCTCTCTATTGGTTTCTCTCTATCGGTTTCTCTGTCTCTGTTAGTGATGCATCGATATGACATTTTTGTACGATACTGATATCCAATATTTTCCTTGACAAAAAAAAACGATACCGATATTGAACATTTTAGCAGCCTTTTAAGCATTCTAGTACAGTTAAATAGTTAACACACACGAACGCAGCGGTCAAAGGCACTGCATCTCAGTGAAAGAGGCGTCACTACAGTCCTTGGTTCGAATCCAGGCTATATCACATCCGGCCGTGATTGGGAGTCCCATAGGGCGGCTCACAATTGGCCCAGCGTCGTTCGGGGTAGGCCGTCATTGTAAATAAGAATTTGTTCTTAACTCACTTGTCTAGTTAATTAAAGGTCACACACACACCACACTGACCAAAAAGTTATTTTGTTGGCATTTACGTATGTCCCCATTACCAGTAAAATATAATCAAAACGTATTTCTTTCACTTACTTGTTGTGCTGTTTTGTTGTTCATTTGTTAAGTCGTTTCATTCTCAACCAGGATTTCTATGGAACGCCGTTTGGGTCTTTGCGTGTCAAAAAAAGATGCACGTCAAATAACACAATTTGACCAATCAGGACCTGAATGACTGCACGTCACATAATTTAGCGCGTGTATTAATTATTTACGTAGTTATTACACATTGATTACACTATCACTCATATTTCATATGTCACAACGATTCATCGACACGTAGGCTATGATGCTGGTAAAGTTGTCTCACGCACCTACAGTGCTGGCCATAAAAAAAAAAAGCTAGCTAGCTCATGGATACAATGTCCTTCCCCAAAAACATAGCAAAACGACAATCTGTTTCAGTAGCTATAGTTAGCTAGCTAGCTAACTATATAGCTAGGTGTCATCTAAAATAACCCTAATTTATAAGACTGTTCTTATTTGATTAATGGTGGTCGGACCCATCTATGTGACGCTAACCACAATAAGGATTAGCCACAATAGTGGACTTTGCGGTTAGCCTTAAATAAAGGTACGTCTTTGACAGTGATGCAAATTAATACAAATATTATGATTATGCCATAATTGAATAGATCATGGTAAACAAGTTTGGAATGTTACATAAAATCAACAAAATAATATTTGTTAATTTGACAAATCTGTTGAAATCACACTGGATGTCTTATACTTTAGAATTGCATTGTGGGCATACTTATTTCACTGTACAGACTTACCTATGGATTGTGGATCAATGACATGGGGTATCAATCTACTCCGTGACACCCAGAGAAACATTAGTGTCGTAGCTCTTATTGCGGGACTCTGAAACAACTGTGAATTGAGCCACATTTATTGTCAACCTATGTGTATTGAACACTATTCCCAAGGAAAAACAATACTGCGTGGAAGTCTGATAACTCTGAGGAGGACGTTGGGGAAAAAATATCTTGGGTATTGCGTAGACTGATACCCCATTTCATTGATCCCCAATCCTTAGGTAAAGCTGTACAGTGCAATATGAATGTCAAGACACACAATAGGCCGACTGGGGAGGTGACCTCGAGTAGCTGGAGTTTCAATAGGCGAACAACAAGTGGCTACCTAGCTAATACTTACAAGGATCATTGCTAAGAATAATGAAAATGACTGCAGTTTCTACTGGTCATTGTTTTCAGGCTGTTTGTATTGGTGCTAGCTAGGTACCAAGCTAAAGCTAGCTAGCTACCCCAGAAGTTTCGGTCAAACAAATAATGCTTCATTACCAACACGGTATTGTAAACGCATCGTTCGTGGCCGGTGTTTGCTAGTTTTCTGACTTTTTTTTATACTGCTTTGACAGTACTATTGATAGTAGTGGTGGCGTTTGGCACGTGCAAATTCAGAACACACAACATTCTGTAATAGAACTGTTATTTGACGTGTCAAATTATAAGCTTATTTAACTCGTCAAATAGTGTTATTGTCATATAGTACTCACACACACACTTAATTCGATTCAGTAGACTTTATTGGCATGGCCATATTTTCTGAGTGCTGTCCTGTTGGTTTGGGTTAGTGAACAGAGCCTCAGTTCACTGAAGGGACTCTTCTCTTGTTTAGTCTCTTGACATTGTGATGAAATGTTTCGGGGTCACTTGTTTTTAGGTTGTATAGTAAGTAGGAGGGGGTTTTGGCCCAATTCTGCTCAACATGCATTATTGGAGGTTTTCTTTGCACTTACAATAGTCTTGCAAAACTCTGCATGCAGTATTTCCATTGGATGTTTGTCCCATTTGGTAAATTCATTATTAGAGAGTGGACCCCATTCTGTGCTGCCATATAAAGCAATTGGTTATAAAACTTAATGATACAATTTTGAGCCAGATTCTAATTGGAATTTTGATTTGAATGGCATAGGATCTCTGTCTGTGTCACTGAGGGAGGGAGAGGGAGGTAGGGGGAAGGAGAGAGGGGGACTAGCTGACTAGTCTGCTGCCTAGTTGCGCTAGATTGAGGGTTGGGTGGGGTGACAGAAGTATGTGGGTAGAGTGATTGGTCAGTGCGAGGGGGGTGGACCTGGGGGGTAGAGCAGGGGGGTGGTGCTGGGCTGGGGGTGGGTGGGTGGTAGGTATAGAACTGGGTTTGGGCTAGGCGTTAGAGTGTGGGTGGTTAGTCACTGTTTGCCTTGTGATTTTGCGTTGTTCTGACAAGCAGCTCAGGAATGTCCCTAAATCATCCCCACTGGTTCCTGGTCAATAGACTTGTCCTGCAGGGCATGTGATTGCCATCAGATGAGATGAATCAATTTTCAGAACAGCACTGGCTGACTGGCCCTGCTGCGATTTGTTTTCCTTTGCAGCTGCTTGCAATTGTCACTGCCTTTGTCTGTCAACTACCTATGTCTGTCTGCTACACGGGAGTCAATGGGTGACTAATTCCATAAATATCACCGACCCAGAGACAACTCTGTCATCATAAAGTGACTTAAGTTAACCCTTTGTGTGTGTCCCTCCAGACAATGAGCACATCTACATGGAGTTGGGTCAGAAGCTGTCTAAGTACTGTCCCAAGGAGTGGAAGAGAGAGGCCAGCAAGGTGAGTCAGTCTGCACAACCAAATAGTACCCAGCAAGCACATAACGTTCTGAGAACCATATGTTTCTTAGGGCTTGGTGTGAGCGTGGTTGTCCTATGGTTATTTTGCATACAACCTCCCACAACTTTCTGGTAAAGGTGCAGGATAGTTGCTTGGCTTTGCTCAGCAAATGTAAGGAATTTGACAACAACAAAAAATACTTTAATTAGTTGGTATTTCATTACTTCCAACAGAATGTTTCCCAAAAGTTCAAATGGTTACATTTCAATTTTAGTAATATTCTATGAACGTTCTACAGCTGGTTTGACATTGCGAATGTTCTCAAATAGTTAAACAACCTTATTTAGACATTTCAGTAATTCAGCATAACGTTTCCTCATGGTTCTATTTAAAGTCATGTTCTCAGAACAGTAAGAAAACTCTCTCTATCCTCCATCTTGTTTAGTGTGTTCAGGTGTGTTGTTTGTACCGACTAATTGGCTACACCTGATCTTAATGAGTGTTTCCTTTGAAATGGGGTCTGTTCGAATAGACAAAAATGAACAGCTTTGTATGAGTTAAAAAATAACATGGCATGCTAGCTCCATCCTGGTGGTGCAGTGGATTAATTCCATGGATAGAGAACAGAATATTATAGGTTTGAATCTCAGTGATGCTGTGCCCCAATAAAATAAATTGTTTGCATGATTTAATACCTAAGCAAATACATTTCCATGTGTCCTATCTGTGCTTGGAGTTTGAAACAGTTAACCCAAACTAAGCTGGCAGTGTTATTAAAAGTCATATTGAAACATTCAGTGAAAGCTTTAAGGAAGTTATTCAAAAACCTCCAAATAAATAATGTTCTCAGAACGTTAAAACATTCAGGAAACCATAGTAAAACATTCTCAGATCCGCCCTGCAACCTAAAAATTAACGTTCCCAGAACAGACTAAATGTTCGCTTCCGTTCTCAGAACTTTTAAAACATTTTCAGTTTTCCCGATCGATTGGAACCATTTCCCTGTTTGACAGCTAGGTTTTATGGGTATTACAATTGAAGTCGGAAGTTTACATGCACTTACGTTGGAGCCATTAAACTTGTTTTTCAAACATTCCACAAATTTCTTGTTAACAAACTATAGTTTTGGCAAGTCGGTTAGGACATCTACTGTGTGCATGACACAAGTAATTTTTCCAACAATTGTTTACCGAGATTATTTCACTTATAAATCACTGTATCGCAATTCCAGTGGTTCAGAAGTTTACATACACTAAGTTGCCTGTGCCTTTAAACGGCTTGGAAAATTCCAGAAAAATTATGTCATTGCTTTAGAAGCTTCTGATAGGCCAATTGACATAATTTGAGCTAATTGGAGGTGTACCTGTGGACGTATTGCAAGGCCTACCTCTTTGCTTGACATCATGGGAAAATCAAAAGAAATCAGCCAAGACATCAGATAAAAATGGTAGACCTCCACAAGTCTGGTTCATCCTTGGGAGCAATTTCCAAACGCCTGAAGGTACCACGTTCATCTGTACAAACAATAGTACGCAAGTATAAACACCATGGGACCACACAGCCGTCATACCGCTCAGGAAGGAGACGTGTTCTGTCTTCTAGAGATGAACGTACTTTGGTGCGAAAAGTGTAAATCAATCCCAGAACAACAGCAAAGGACCTTATGAAGATGCTGGAGGAAACGGGTACAAAGTATCTATTTCCACAGTAAAAACGAGTCCTATATCGACAACCTGAAAGGCCGCTCAGCAAGGAAGAAGCCACTGCTCCAAAACCGCCATAAAAGCCAGACTACGGTTTGCAACTGCACATGGGGGCAAAGATCGTACTTTTTGGAGAAATGTCCGCTGGTCTGATGAAACAGAAATAGAACTGTTTGTCCATAATGACCATCGTTATGTTTGGAGGAAAAAGGGGGAGGCTTGCAAGCCGAAGAACACCATCCCAACCGTGAAGCACGGGGGTGGCAGCATGTTTTGGGGGTGCTTTGCTGCAGGAGGGACTGGTGCAGTCCACAAAATAGATGGCATCACGAGGAAGGGAAATTGTGGATATATTGAAGCAACATCTCAAGACATCAGTCAGGAAGTTAAAGCTTGGTCGCAAATGCGTCTTCCAAATGAACAATGGCCCCAAGCATACTTCCAAAGTTGTTGCAAAATGGCTTAAGGACAACAAAGTCAAGGTATTGGAGTAGCCATCACAAAGCCCTGACCTCAATCCCATAGAAAATTTGTGGGCAGAACTGAAAAAGCGTGTGCGAGCAAGGACTACAAACCTGACTCAGTTACACCAGCTCTGTCAAGAGGAATGGGTCAAAATTCACCCAATTTATTGTGGGAAGCTTGTGGAAGGCTACCTGAAATGTTTGACCCAAGTTAAAGAATTTAAAGGCAATGCTACCAAATACTAATTGAGTGTATGCATACTTCTGACCCACTGGGAATATGATGAAAGAAAGAAAAGCTGAAATAAATCATTCTCTCTACTATTATTCTGACATTTCACATTCTTAAAATAAAGTGGTGATCCTAACTGACCTAAGACAGGGAATTTTTACTAGCATTAAATGTCAGGAATTGTGAAACTGAGTTTAAATGTATTTGGCTAAGGTGTATGTAAACTTCCGACTTCAACTGTATGACTCTATGGCTCCGACTGAATCATTTATTTAACTATCGTTTCAACAGCAAGCGGTCTATCAGGGTTTCAAGATTACTCCCCAAAAGACAGTCAATCTTAAATTCAAATATGTGAGCAACTGCTGTTGTTTTCACTGTCATGTTGGAAGTTTTTGAATTTATATTTGTAGAATGAATACACTGTCTTGATGGTTTGATTTGCTAGAAAATAACAGAACCAATGTTTTTCATTTGTATCTTGTTGTTTTCAGGGCATCGATCAATTTGGGCCTCCTATGATCATCCACTTCAGGGCTCAATATTACGTTGAGAATGGGAGATTAATAAGGCAAGTAAATCCCACAGAGATCCTATAAATTACTATTTGATTCTGTATGCAATTCTATGAGTAATCTCCTCTTACACATACTTAAGTTTAACAATCTGAGCCAAGTGTGATATCATTCTGAATAAGTGGTTTGGATTGATCGATACTAAAGCTGCTTGACTAGATCTAATATGATGATGTGTTTCTGAGGACGAGGATAGAAAAGTGAGGGAGCTCATTGTGGCATAATGTCCCAATGGGGGTGAAAAGGATTAAGTACGTTACGAAGGTAACGTCTCCTCCCCCCGGGTAACGTCTCCTCCCCCCGGGTAACGTTGAGTCCCCCCGGGTAACGTTGAGTCCCCCCGGGTAACGTTGAGTCCCCCAGGGTAACGTTGAGTCCCCCAGGGTAACGTTGAGTCCCCCAGGGTAACGTTGAGTCCCCCAGGGTAACGTCTCCTCCTACTATACTACAGGAACCTGAGAATGGTGATCTAGCCTAGCAGAATGTGTTTGTATCATGTCTTCTTCTCTCTTCACTTCCAGTGACCGCTCAGCCCGGTACTACTACTACTGGCACCTGAGGAAACAGGTGTTGCTATCGCAGTGTATGCAGAGAGAGGAGGCCTACTTCCTGCTGGCAGCCTTCGCCCTCCAGGCCGACTTGGGCAACTTCAAACGCAACAAGCACTTTGGGAAGTACTTTGAACCTGAGGCCTACTTCCCTCCATGGGTAAGTAGATCTGTCCTTCTGACCTAACCAGTACCAAATTGCTTGCTCTTTTTTTGTTTTAGGTTGGCTATCTGTAAAGCACTTTATGACAACTGCTCATATAAAAAGGGTTTTATAAATGTGATTGATTGGAGTTGCCCAGGCAGTATTATGGCCTTCCTCTCCATTCCCCTTAGCCCCCGTAACCCTTCATTGTTTGCAGACCTGAGAATGGGTATAGTCAGTGTAGTGCTGAAATGTCCACCATATTGCTACAGATATGAAAACATAGAAGGGTTAGGACCAAGGAAAAAGTGATAAGGAGTAAATTGGGACCGGCTAAGTGTAGTCTAGCACACAGCCTGAATGTAGGTCTGTAGCCAGTTTCATTAATCACTGAGCTCCAACAATTTGAGGACGCTACCTCATTGGAGCATGCTGAGATAGCTGGATCTAGGACTCTAGTTTTATTTTGGTCCCTGGCACACAGCACGCTTGACTCTTTAGAGAAATGATCTGGATGCGAGCTGGCTAAACTTGCTGCCTCTCCTATTCGACATGCCCCCCTCCCCTCCCCTCCCGGACACGACGGTGCACCACCCCTCTAATTACCAACCACTTCCTGTGATTAGTCTGTTGCCTTCCCATTGGTCCCATATCCACTTTGAAGCCACAGGGTCAGGAAATGGTTGTACATTCAGGAATGGTACATAAATACATCCTCTCAGGGTGTTCTCTAACCGGTTCTGAGTGAGTGACTGGGTTCTGGAGGAACGCCCCAAATCCAGACCTGAAACTGAGTCCAGTGGGATTGTGGGTCCCTCCCAAATAGCACCCTATCCCCTATATAGTGCACTATTCTGACCATGGCCCATAGGGTTCTGGACAAAAGTAGTGCACTACACACTGAGTATCCCACAAGGTGTCCCACAGGGATGCTGGCCCATGTTGACTCCAATGCTTCCCACAGTTGTGTGAAGTTGGCTGAATGTCCTGTGGGTGGTGTTGCACTTCTTGATACAAACCGGTGCGCCTGGCACCTACTACCATACCCTGTTCAAAAGGCACTTAAATCATTTGTCTTGCCCATTCACCCTCTGAATGGCACGCATACACAATCCATGACTCAATTGTCTCGAGGCTTAAAAATCCTTCTTTAACTGGTCTCCTCCCCTTCGTCTACACTGAATGCAGTGGATTTAACAGGTGACATCAATAAGGGATCATAGGCTGACTAGGTGAATCCAGGTGAAAGCTGTGTCGTGGAAACTTCAGGGGTTCTCAATGTTTTGTATACTTAATCTATAGGGAATAAGCTGGACGACGCCTTTTGTGCCCAGCTGGACGACGCCTTTTGTGATGTAATATCAGTATATGAGGCATCTGTCTTCCCCTGGGCGGGGGTTTCATCAACCTCCATTAACCCAACTGGCAAGCCTTCTTTCCTTCCTTCTGCCAGTGAGCTGACATCAGAACCAGCAGATGGAGTTCACTCTACTGAGATGCTTGTATGAGAACTCCTTTGTCACCGCACTGAAACCAGCCTATATGTCTCTGTCTCTTCCAGGTGAAAGCCAAGCGAGGCCGGGATTACATCCTGAGACACATCCCCAACATGCACAAAGACCTGTTTTCCCTCACCGCCTCAGAGGCTCATCTCAAATACATCAAGGAGTGTGCCCAGCTGGATGATGTTACAGTCCACTACTACAGACTCTATAAGGTCAGAGGTCAACCTGGACACACACACACACAAACACACACACACACACACAATTAACTTACCAATAAACGTCTATCTCTTCCCCAGGACAAAAAGGATGTGGAGGGTTCCATGACTTTAGGACTGACCTTGCGTGGGATTCAAATATTTCAGGTACAGTAGTAAGGATGGGTGTGATGGATAAATGTGTCTAGGTTATGTGTTATTAATATGTATGGTTTCTGTGATTTATATCATGTTTCTGTTTCTCTCAGAATGTGGGGACAGTGAAACAGCTCCTGTATGATTTCCCCTGGACCAATGTGGGCAAACTGGTATTTGTGGTGAGTAGAGCCATGGAGATGGTAAATACTAAGAGGTAAGGCTGAGACGATGCCAGTATCGCGATACTTGTTAGGATCGTGGCAAGGAAATGTCAAAGTCGGATGTCATTAGGCACTTTGAGGGCCTAGGGGAGTCTCTCTCTGGAAGTTCTGTTTTTTCTCTCATGATCCCAGCGGTGACGTCTTTGAAACTTGAAGCCAGTCTTGACTTATGGCAGTGGTTAGTGAAAGTTCAGCTCCTACTCAGACTATAGTTGTGGAAATAGTGTCACAGAGCTCCTCTTCTCTGTTGGGTCTTGCCCATAGCTGCTACAGTCACTTCACTACCAAAAGGCAGGGGCCCACAGGTGATTTTATTTGGGCCCACAAGTTTTTTATATTTTTTATTGTTGGACAGAAAATATTGTTAAAACTGCAGAAAATCATCTCAAATCAATTTCAATTTTGGAAATCTGTTCCAAAGTATTCCCACACACAATAGATAGGGGCGTGGATCAGAAAACCAGTCAGTATCTGGCTTGACCACCCTTTGCCTCATGCAGCACGACATATCTCCTTCGCATAGAGTTGATCAGGCTGTTGATTGTGGAATGTTGTCCCATTCCTCTTCAATGGCTGTGCGAAGTTGCTGGTTATTGGCGGGAACTGGAACACGCTGTCGTACACGTCGATCCAGAGCATCCCAAACATGCTCAATGGGTGACATGTCTGGTGAGTATGCAGACCATGGAAGAACTGGAACATTTTGAGCTTCCAGGAATTGTGTACAGATCCTTGCAACATGGAGCTGTGCATTATCATACTGAAACATGAGGTGATGGCAGCGGATGAATGGCACGGCAATGGGCCTCGGGATCTCGTCATGGTATCTCTGTGCATTCAAATGGCCATCGCTAAAATTCAATTGTTTTCGTTGCCTGCCCATACCATAACCCCACCGCCACCATGGGGCACTCTGTTCACAACATTGACATCCGCAAACCGCTCGCCCACACAATTCCATACACGCTGTGTGCCATCTGCCCGGTACAGTTTAAACCTAAATGAATCTGTGAAGAGCACATTTTTCCAGCGTGCCATTGGCCATCGAAGGGGAGCATTTGCCGGTGTTAATTTCTCTACCATAAGCTGCCTCCAATGTCGTTTTAGAGAATTTGGCACTACATCCAACCAGCCTCACAACCACAGACCACGTGTAACCTTGCCAGCCCAGGACCTCCTCGTCTGGCATATTCACCTGCAGGATCGTCTGAGACCAGCCACCCGGACAGCTGATGAAACTGAGGAGTATTTCTGTGTGTAATAAAGCCCTTTTGTGCAAACTTCTCTTTGTGCATGGGGGCATTGTCATGCTGAAACAGGAAATGGCCTTCCCCGAACTGTTGCCACAAGAATCAAAGAATCGTCTAGAATGTAATTGTATGCTGTAGTGTAAAGATTCTCCTTCACTGGAACTAAGGGGCCTAGCCCAAACCATGAAAAACACCCCCAGACCATTATTCCTCCTCCACCAAACTTTACAGTTGGCACTATGCATTGAGCCACGTGGGAGTTCTACTGGCATCTGCCAAACCCATATTAGTCCGTCGGACTGCCAGATGGTGAAGCGTGATTAATCACTACAGAGAACGCATTTCCACTGCTCCAGAATCCAATGGCGGCGAGCTTTACACCACTCCAGCCGGCGCTTGGCATTGCGCATGGTGATCTTAGGCTTGTGTGCAGCTGCTCGGCCATGGAAACCCATTTCATGAAGCTCCCGATTCTTGTGCTGACGTTGCTTCCAGAGGCAGTTTGGAACTCGGTAGTGATGCAACCGAGGACAGACGATTTTTACACATTCTGCGCTTCAGCACTCGACGGTTTTGTGAGCTTGTGTGGCCTACCACTTTGCGGCTGAGCCGTTGTTGCTCCTAGACCTTTCCACTTTACAATAACAGTACTTACATTTGACCGGGGCAGCTCTAGCAGGGCAGAAATTTGATGAACTGACTAGTTGGAAAGGTGGCACGTGTTTCAGAACAGTTGTATGCTTGTCAATAATTTGCATGAATCATTTTACAAATACTTCCAGTGCTACATCTGGATTCACTTCCTCATACACATCAGACATCAGACCCACATACATTTTTTACATCTTCAACAAAAGAGTCCTGAGAACATTTTGTATGATCTCTTTAATAATTATCCAACCTTTGGCACTTTGGCTTTCCTTGTTATGGTCACTATAGCCAATGCGAACTTATATTGCTTTGTAGCAAAGCTTTGCAGCATTAGTGACGATATGATCGATACAAGTGGATGTTACAGAACCAACACTATTGGTATGCACTCTAGTTGGTTTAGTGATAACCTGAGTCATATTACTGGCGTTAGTTATGGATAGAAACTACCTCTTGGGAGGACAGCTAGTTGCCAACTTGTCAATGTTCAGGTCAACCAGAAAACAAACATCTGTTAACACCAAACACACTATCAAGCAGGTGAAGAGTACAACAACAACAACAATTATACAAAAATCAACATGTCAGTTTAAGCTAGAGATCTGTTTTATGTCACACATCCGCATCTGCTGTGACAGAGCTAGAGCTGTGTTTGTTAGACCATGAGACATCCCGCAAATCGGTGTTCTCACAAAATCAGCTGTGGTGTCGAACAGTTTGGCCAACAAACTATTATGACCCCTCTATGGAAAGATGAGACTCTCACGAACAAGATGGTGTTCTCCGTTTTGATCGTCTGCATGGAACTCGTCTGAATTTGGTACAGCCGATCTGCCAACTTCTGTCTGTAGCGTCCAAACAGTTTGGGCTACACACTAACATGACCCCTCCGTCTAAAGGTGAGACTCTCACGAACACAAACATGCCGGTTGTTTTTCTCTAGGACACCCACAGGCCTCACGACTCGTCTGAAGGTCCCCTGATATCAGTTGAAAGTGATCAAAATAAGGGGTTAAATACATGTTTTCTGATCTTTCTTATATCTCTCAGATATAGGACATGCACTTTTCATTTGGGGGGGGGGACTATTTGTTGTTGTAACGTCTACGCTGGAAGTCGGGAAGCAAGTTCAGGGAGTGACTTAATAATAAATACACAAGGAACAAAACAAGAAACACTAGTAGCGTACAGACATGAAACAAAGGAACAGAAACAACGCCTAGGGAAAGAACCAAAGGGAGGAGTGACATGTATAGGGAAGGTTAATCAGGCAGGTGATTAGGTCTGATGATGCGCTTAACAATGGTGACAGGTGTGTGTAATAATGAGCAGCCTGACGACCTCGGGCGCCGGAGGGGAGGGGGAGTATACGTGACAGTTGGTCTATGTAGTGAATCTGTTATGCAATGCTTTTGTATAGGCTAATAGCAGTAAGGCCAAATACCATTTTTCATTTTTTTTTTTTTATTGATACGTCAAGGGGTCTTAAGATTCAAAATCAAATAGCCAAATGATCCTTGGTATGACCTTCTTAAAACAATTCCATATAGCTTAGTAGACGCTCCCCGAGCTTAGACACGGCTGAGACTCATGGTTTAATAATAAAGTGTTCTTCAATACATCTAAAACTAATAACATTGTTTTAAACCAAATACATTCTCAAAGAACTAAACCTCAACTGGAGTTGTGTGTGAAGTGTGTGACCATTGATCAAGTTGAGGAAGCTAATCTCCTAGCTATAACATTGGATGGTCAATTATGGTCAAGTCATATTGACAAAGATGGGGAGGGCTATGTCTGTTTATAAAAAAGATGTTGTGTTTTTGACACGAATCAACGGTACTAGTTTAGGCTCTGGTCTTGTCCCATCTTGATTACTGTCTGGTAATATGGTCAAGTGCAGCAAAGAAAGACCTAGCAAAGCTGCAGCTGACTCAAAACAGAGCAGCACGCCTTGCCATTAACTGCACATACAGAACTAACAACAACATGCCAGTCTTCCTGGTTGAGTGTTGAAAAGAGATGAACTGCTTCTCTTAGTTTTTATGAGAAATATTACTGATGAATATTCCAGATTTGTGTCTGCATAATCAAATAACATTCTGATCAGAATGTCAACATTGAATCCACAGCAACGCACTGTATTATACAGAGCCATGATCACATGACATTCCCTTCAATCTCCAATTACTCAAACAGCAAAATGACCTTTTAAAAATCGTATTAAACAACATCTCATGGAACGGCGAGGACTGTGAGGAGAAACACAGACACTCTAACACACAGACACTCTAACACACAGACACTCTAACACACAGACACTCTAACACACAGACACTAACACACAGACTTGTTTTAGTTTTATTGTTTATATATTTTTTATTGTATTGTTTATCGTATTTTGAATTTGCGTGACTGTCCTTGTCTATCACTGTATTAGTCTATCAGTGTTTTGTTACTTGTCATGTTTTTTGTGGACCCCAGGAAGAGTAACTGCTGCTACAAAAGCTAATGGGGATCCTAATAAACAAATAAGAAAACGTTGAAATGTTTCTGCAGTTTGGTTTGTGTCCCTCAATCTGGAGATTCAGCTGTTGTTTTGGTTGTAAGAAGTGCCGCAGAATAGTTTTCAAAGAAGAGACGATTCTGCTCCCCCCCCCATTGTGTGTTTTTGCCTGTGGGGATATCTGTCTCTCTAGCGAAGTGTCTGAATCCTCTCATGCATATCCCTCCGCAAACAAACTGAACATTCAAAAAGATGCAACACTCACACTGGTGTCTGTTGAATCACACAGGGTCGTCGCTCCATTAGTATCTCAGACACCAAGATCTTCCCTGATCATAGTGTTAAACATCAATCAATCATACGTCCGCTGGATGACATGTAGATAGCATGAAGATACCCTACAAGGATTCTAACTCCTATTCCTCTCTCTCTTGTCTGTTTTCAGGGTAAGAAGTTTGAGATCCTGCCGGATGGTCTCCCGTCGGCCCGTAAACTGATCTACTACACCGGTTGTCCCCTGCGGTCCCGCCACCTCCTACAGTTACTCAGCAACAGCCATCGCCTCTACATGAACCTGCAGCCTGTTCTCAAACAAGTCCGAAGGCTGGAGGAGAACGAAGGTACATTACATACCTGGACACACCTACCTGGCCATGCTGCCATCTTGCCATACTGGAGAAATTTGACTCCCTTGATTCTCTTGGTGTCTCTGCGTAATTCAGCATTCCTTCCCTTAGCCAGTTGTAATGTTGATATTTACATTTGACTCCCTGGATTCTCTTGGTGTCTCTGCGTAATTCAGCATTCCTTCCCTTAGCCAGTTGTAATGTTGATATTTACATTTGACTCCCTGGATTCTCTGGTGTCTCTTGCGTAATTCAGCATTCCTTCCCTTAGCCAGTTGTAATGTTGATATTTACATTTGACTCCCTTGATTCTCTTGGTGTCTCTGCGTAATTCAGCATTCCATCCCTTAGCCAGTTGTAATGTTGATATTTACATTTGAGTAATTTAGCACACGCTCCTTTTCCAGAGTGACTTATAGAAGCAATTAGGGTTAAGTGCCTTGCTCAAGGGCACAGACAGATTTTTAACCTAGTCTGCTCTGGGATTTGAACCAGCTACCATTTCGGTTACCTGCCCAACGCTCTTAAACCGCTAGGCTACCTGCCGCAACATATTCCTTTTTTTCAGTCAGCTTTCATGTGTAGGGCATATCTATAATTTCTTAGGAGTGAATTCTCTATCTGACCAGCTCCTGTGAGGCTCTTTATCTGTGGTACTGCTGTGTCTAATCCTCTGTCTATCCCTCCTCTCCAGACAAGAAGCAGTACCGTGAGTCATACATCAGCGATGCGTTGGAGCTGGATATGGACGTGCTGGACAAGCGTTCCCGGGCCAGCGGCAGCAGCGCCGGCAGCACCGTGTCTCACCTCAAACGCCTTTCTCGCCACTCCACCGCCAGCCACAGCAGCTCACGAACCTCTGGGGTGGAGACAGACAGTTTCCTGGCCCCTGGAGGGGCCCTACACCGGGCCCTGAGAACCTGCAGCTCTTCAACTACTAGCCATGGGAGCTCACACACCTCGGGGGTCGAGAGCGGGGGCAAGGAGCGGATGCTTGACGATGATGGTAAGGCAATCAATTGCACACACGGCAAGGGACACGCACACACACACTTCTTTTGTCATGATGCCGTCTCCCTTGCTCCACTGGTGATCATCACTGGCCCTCTGTCTCTCTGACTGTCCCTCCAGAGATTCATATTAGTGTCTGTCTGTCCCTCCAGAGATTAATATTAGTGTTGGTCTGTCTGCCCCCCCAGAGATTCATATTAGTGTCTGGCTGTCTGTCCCTCCAGAGATTAATATTAGTGTTGGTCTGTCTGCCCCCCCAGAGATTCATATTAGTGTCTGGCTGTCTGTCCCTCCAGAGGTTAATATTAATGTCTGTCTTTCCCTCCAGAGATTGAGATGTTAGTGGACGACCCTAAAGACTATGAGGAGCTCCATGAGCTGACCCTGGACCTGAACCAGGACCTGTGCATCCACATCACTGAGGACATGCTGACCATGTCCCCTGACCAGTCCAACGGATACTCTGGTACATACAACCACTGTCTTATCTTATCTACCCATACCAATGGATACTCTGGTACATACAACCACTGTCTTATCTTATCTACCCATACCAATGGATACTCTGGTACTTACAACCACTGTCCTAGCTTCTCTACCCAGACCAGACCAACGGATACTCTGGTACATACAACCACTGTCTTAGCTTCTCTACCCAGACCAGACCAACGGATACTCTGGTACATACAACCACTGTCTTAGCTTCTCTACCCAGACCAGATCAACATATACTCTGGTACATACAACCACTGTCTTAGCTTTCTACCCAGACCAGATCAACATATACTCTGGTACATACAACACTGTCTAGCTTCTCTACCCAGACCGATCAACATATACTCTGGTACATACAACCACTGTCTTATCTACCCAGACCAACGGATACTCTGGTACATACAACCACTTTCTTACTTCTCTACCCAGACCAATGGATACTCTGGTACTTACAACCACTGTCTTATCTACCCAGACCAACGGATACTCTGGTACATACAACCACTGTCTTATCTACCCAGCCCAACGGATACCTCTGGTACTTACAACCACTGTCTTATCTACCCAGACCAACGGATACTCTGGTACATACAACCACTGTCTTATCTACCCAGACCAACGGATACTCTGGTACATACAACCACTGTCTTATCTACCCAGACCAACGGATACTCTGGTACTTACAACCACTGTCTTATCTACCCAGACCAACGGATACTCTGGTACATACAACCACTGTCTTATCTACCCAGACCAATGGATACTCTGGTACATACAACCACTGTCTTATCTACCCAGACCAACGGATACTCTGGTACATACCACTGTCTTATCTACCCAGACCAACGGATACTCTGGTACAATACAACCACTGTCTTATCTACCCCAGACCAACGGATACTCTGGTACATACAACCACTGTCTTATCTACCCAGACCAATGGATACTCTGGTACATACAACCACTGTCTTATCTACCCAGACCAATGGATACTCTGGTACATACAACCACTGTCTTAGCTTCTCTACCCAGACCAGACCAATGGATACTCTGGTACATACAACCACTGTCTTAGCTTCTCTACCCAGACCAGATCAACATATACTCTGGTACATACAACCACTTTCTTAGCTTCTCTACTCAGACCAATGGATACTCTGGTACTTACAACCACTGTCTTATCTACCCAGACCAACGGATACTCTGGTACATACAACCTCTTACTGTCTTGCTGTCTTCGTTCACTCTGCTTTAGAACAGCCTCCTATCTCAGTGAGACTGGTTGAGTTGAACTTGGCTGGGTGGTCAACAGATGGCTTTGTATTGTTGTTGTTTTTGTGAATGTCATCCTCTCTGTCTGCACTGTAGGACTCATAGTGAAGGACTTCAGCTCATCACACTCCAGTTCCTCTGAGACCGTTGTGAAGATGAGAGGCCAGAGCATTGAGTCTCTTCCTCAGGTCAGTGACAGTTTATCCTCTTTGTACTGACTAGGGATGTTAACAGTTAACCGTTTACTGGTTACCCGCAAAATAAATTTGACCGTCATGCTTATGGGCCTATAGGTCAATTTGCGTAATGGAATTAAATTGATGAGTGTGTATTTTTCGTGAGTTCGTCATGCATCTTCTTTATAACACGAGCACAGAATATGCTACATGAGCACAACAAAATCACCGGTTGGACAGTGAGAGCTGTTCTATTGGTTGTTGTCCAGAAGCAAAGACACAATCTAGTCATTAACAACCGCCATCCTAGTCATATTAACAACCACATCCTAGTCATATTACAACCACCATCCTAGTCATTTAACCCCATCCTAGTCTTTAACAACCACCATCCTAGTCATATTAAACCACCATCCTAGTCATATTACAAGCCATCCTAGTCATATTAACAACCACCATCCTAGTCATATTAACAACCACCATCCTAGTCATATTAACAAACCATCCTAGTCTATTAAAACCACCATCTAGTCAATTTACACCGCATCCTAGTCATATTAACAACCGCCATCCTAGTCATATTAACAACCGCCATCCTAGTCATATTAACAACCACCATCCTAGTCATTTAACAACTACATCCTAGTCATATTAACAACACCATCCTAGTCATATTAACAACCGCATCCTAGTCATATTAACAACCGCCATCCTAGTCATATTAACAACTACATCCTAGTCATATTAACAACGCCATCCTAGTCATATTACAACACGCCATCCTAGTCATATTAACAACTACCATCCTAGTCATATTAACAACTACCATTCTAGTCATATTAACAATACCATCCTAGTCATATTAACAACCACCATCCTAGTCATATTAACAACCCCATCTAGTCATATTAACAACCACCATCCTAGTCATATTAACAACATCCTAATCATATTAAAACCACCATCCTAGTCATATTAACAACCACCATCCTAGTCATATTAACAACCATCCTAATCATATTAACAACGCCATCCTAGTCATATTAACAACTACATCCTAGTCATATTAACAACCACCATCCTAGTCATATTAACAACCACCATCCTAGTCATATTAAACCACCATCCTAGTCATATTAACACCACATCCTAGTCATATTAACAACCATCCTAATCATATTAACAACCACCATCCTAATCATATTAACAACCACCATCCTAGTCATGTTAACAACACATCCTAGTCATATTAACAACCGCCATCCTAGTTATATTACAACCGCCATCCTAGTCATATTAACAACCATCCTAATCATATTAACAACCACCATCCTAATCATATTAACAACCACCATCCTAGTCATGTTAACAACCACCATCCTAGTCATATTAACAACCGCCATCCTAGTATATTAAACAATGTCATGTACAAACATTCCTAGATTATTAACAACCACCATCCTAGTCATATTAACAACCACATCTAGTCACTATTACACACACATCCTAGATATATTAACAACCGACATCCTAGTCATATTAACAACCACCATCCTAGTCATGTTACCACCACCATCCTAGATATATTAACAACCACCATCCTAGTCATATTAACAACCACCATCCTAGTCATGTTACCAACCACCATCCTAGATATATTAACAACCGCCATCCTAGTCATGTTACCAACCACCATCCTAGATATATTAACAACCGCCATCCTAGTCATATTAACACCCCATCCTAGTCATGTTACCAACCACCATCCTAGATATATTAACAACCGCATCCTAGTCATATTAACAACCACCATCCTAGTCATGTACAACACCATCCTAGTCATATTAACAACCACACCTCTAGTCATATTAACAACCACCATCCTAGTCATATTAAACACACACCATCCTAGTCATATTAACAACCCCATCCTAGTCATATTAACAACCACCATCCTAGTCATATTAACAACAACCATCCTAGTCATATTAACAACACTACCATCCTAGTCATTACAAACACCATCTTAGTCATATTAACAGCCACCATCCTAGTCATATTAAAACTAAATCCTAGTCATATTAACAACCCATCCTAGTCATATTAACAACTACCATCCTAGTCATATTAACAACCACCATCCTAGTATATTAACAACCACATCCTAGTATATTAACAACCACCATCCTAGTCATATTAACAACCACCATCCTAGTCATATTAACCACCATCTTAGTCATATTAACACCCATCCTAGTCATATTACAACTACCATCCTAGTCATATTAACAACCCATCCTAGTCATATTAACAACTACCATCCTAGTCTATTAACAACCAATCTTAGTCATATTAACAGCCACCATCATAGTCATATTAACAACTACCATCCTAGTCATATTAAACACCCATCAGTCATTTAACAACTACATCCTAGTCATATAAACAACCACCATCCTAGTCATATTAACAACCGCCATCCTACTCATATTAACAACTGCCATCCTAGTCATATTAACAACTACCATCCTAGTCATATTTTAACAACCACCATCCTAGTCATATTAGCAACCACCATCCTAATCATATTAACAACACCATCCTAGTCATATTAAACCACATCCTAGTCATATTAACAACACCATCCTAGTCATTTAACAACACCATCCTAGTCATATTAAACACCATCCTAGTCATATTAACAACCACCATCCTAGTCATATTAACAACCACCATCCTAGTCATCATTAACAACCACCATCCTAGTCATATTAACAACCACCATCCTAGTCATATTAACAACCACATCCTAGTTATATTAACAACCATATCCTAGTCATATTAACAACCACCATCCTAGTCATATTAAACAACCACCATCCTAGTTATATTAACAACCACATCCTAGTCATATTAACAACCACATCAAGTCATATTAAACCCCCATCTAGCTCAATATTAACAACCACCATCCTAGTCATATTAACAACCACCATCCTAGTCATATTAACAACCACCATCCTAGTCATATTAGCAACCACATCCTAGTTTTTGCATCTTTAGAGTCTCCCTCATTCTACATTTCTAACAGATATTTTCCTCTCTCACATATGGAGCTGCTGGCATCTGGTTCGCTGTGTAGAACAGTGTTTACCTGGGAATTGCATTTTGGCAAATGTTGGAAATGTTTTACATTGGCTGCTTCGTTACAATAGTTGTATGTTCAATACCAGCCTTATGGCAGTGAGACGATTGGCTTGCTACTGTTGCATGATTCAAGTAAGCTCTATAGTGAAACATGTCTGTTCCTTGTATTTTTTGTTGGTCATTTAACTATTTGGAACAAATTTAACCGTTTGTTAACCAGTTAATGAGGGTCGGTTACTTTGCATCAAAATTGACCAAAATTTGCATCCCTAGTACTGACATTTTACATTTTTGTTATTTTAGCAGACCCTCCTATCCAGAATGACTTACAATCAGTGCATTGAACTAAATAAGATTAAACAATTTTGATCACTTATTCCTTTAAATTATCAAGTAAAACCTTCACAAAAAATATCTGCTCTCTTGCTAGAAATAGTAAGGGAAAAGGCAAGTACAGCAGTTTTTACATTGTAAAAAAAAAAATGGAATACATTTACTGATTGTTTAGTTTTCCTTCTGTTCCCCAGACGACGGTGTGCAGGAAGCCTCAGACATCGACGGACCGCCACAGCCAATCCCTGGACGATGTGCGTCTCTACCAGAAGGGCTGCCTCCAATGGGCGGAGCTATGCCAGGACACCGCCCACAGCTACACCTTCGGCTGTGCCCAGGAGCTGAGCGACAGCAGTGGTTACCAGGGCAACCTTGCCGAGCAGTGCGCCGGGATCCGCGGTGAACAGCTTGACGGCTTCCCCATCAAGAGGACCAGCAAGTACTTCTCCCTGGAGCTGACCAGCGACGAGGTCCCAGAGTTTGTGGTGTGATGGATGGATGGGGGAGGCAAAAAAGGGTGGCCTCATGACCCCTGCCTCCACCGCTCAGACCTGTAGGTGCCTCAGGAAACAGAATGGGACGAGAGAAGAGGGTTTGAGGTTTGGAGAGGTGATACTTGGTTTATCTGTCTGTTGCCATAACCTGTCAGCCATAACAGCCATCTGCACCTTACTGGGAAGAGTCAGATGGAGGTTAAAAGCCCTATATCCACCAGAATGACATCACCAGTCAACGTAACCATGGTAACACCTGAGACGACCTACACCGGAGAGACAGATAACTGATAACGAAAGCCCTTTCAGAGGAATCTTTTGCGGAAACGGGGGTATAATAAACAATATTTAAAAAAAAAAAAGGATAAACCTTTTCTAGTTTTCAAGAAAAGCTGACAGCATCTTTTAATCGGACTGATAATACTCCACAGTGACACTCTGGTTGGGAGAGTAAAGGGAAAAGTTAAGGAACGTCAAGGAATATCTCCCCGTCACCCTGTTATTTATACAACCTCTGACCTTCTGCGTTTTCAAAGCATGTACTTTATCCAGAATGTTTTTTTGGATCTGAACCTTGGGTGTGCTAAGCAAAATAATGCTTTCACAGAAACCTAAAATCAACGTCTTGTGTTTGCCTACTATGGTACTAACGCAGTACACACATACCGAAAACACACACAGCCTATATCAAAATGTTCTGCCATGAAGACTAGATCCCACTCCTTCCCCTACAAAAATAGATAGTGAAGCTATTTGTGCTATGAACCAAAGACAAGTTGCATTAAACTAAAGAAAAAACTCAATGTCCACTTATTATTATTATTATTGTAGTGTGGAACCAATCAATGAAATTATACAGCTTTGTGAGTCCATGACAGGATATTATGAAGTCACAATGAGCAGGTTCTGGATTGATCCAGAATCTAGAGGTTGATCCAGAAGAAGAAACACTGATGATATCCTGCATCTCCCTTCCCTCTGTCTCCAGTATGTATGACATGATATGACATCATCTCGGAGCCCAGAACCAAATCCAGCATGCGCTAGTCTGAGATTAGACATGACACGCCATTTCTCCTCTCTTTGCCAGGAAGTGCAATGTGCCAACAGTTCCTCTGTCGAGCTGTCTGCTAGTGTGGGGAGTAGACTGATATTAGGAACACACCCCACATGCCTTCATTACACCTATGCAAGTCCTGATCTACAACCGTGCCTTGACAATCAATCCCAGCTTCTTGCTTAGCAACACTTGCCCACACGAATCACGGAGATCAGTTTTTATGTCATAAGGCTCTCCTCTAACTGTATTGTTGGTCAGCAGTATATTTGGTATTTAATCATTGACATCAGACTTTAAAAATCATTTTTCAAACAGTCTGTTTATTAACCAGTCATGATTGAAGGGGATTACCTCTATAATGATGTCATCTACCATCCCTATCCTACCATTCCTTATAACAGACATATTTGAATCTGTGACAGTTAGTTTCCTGTCATGTGACATGTAGCACGGGCGACGTCATTGGCTGTTTCAGGCCTTCGCGAAACGTCATTGGATGTTTCAGGTCTGCTCTGTTGCTTGGGGCAGGATGAGTTTCTACATGTCCTCACCTGTCTATGTGTGCGCAGAGCTGAGAAAATACTAGATGTAATCCACACACAGACAAAATGGAGTTTGGTTGAGTTTAGACTCTCAAACTGGGATTTAGACTTTTCTTTCTTTATGCTGAAATATTATTATTCACTCGGCTGTCTTTGTTAGTTTTGGGGATTGTCATGTTTGTTCTGTCTCAATTTATTATTTCAAACTGGAACTTGTTACAACATTTTTGTTACTTTTTATTTGATCATTTTAGCTAATTGGAAGTTTTAAAGTAATATTTTTGGAATGGAGCATTTTTAGAACAATGAGATGCTTTGTATTTGTTGAAAAGGTATTCTTTGTGTGCGGTTGATGTCAGTCAGTATTATAAGCAGTGTACATTTATGTGACAGTATTACAAACCTGTGAAATCACATTCACTTTAAAAAAATATATTGTGCCCTTTTTTTACCCAGCGATAGTCTCATTTCATCTTACAGTAGCTGAAGAAAGTTGATGCCTAATGATTTTTACATTGCTCAGTTAATTGGCCAAGAGCTAAACCATTTTCACAAGGTTTGAAACACACAACTACACAAGTCATGTTCATATAAAGACGGCTTTATTATACCTTACTATGTGTGGATCCAGACAAGGCCTATTTTTCTTTTCTTTTTTCTTTTTTTTCTCTCCAATTATCTATTGTCTTAGAGTTCTAACTAATAAATATCCAAACCATACCTACTCAATATATATGGAAAGTAGAGTTTGTCTTCCAAATGTCTTTCACACAGTACTTTTGCATTTCTTCCCCACTCAGTAAACCTTATTGAGAAGGCCGTGTCAGTTTCATTAACCTCTTAATTTCATGTATGGTAATAGTACATTATGCATGTACATTTGTAATCCTTACCCTCATTTGTGTTACCTAAAATCTCTGGAGTAATAAACAAAATGCTACTTCATGATGTATTTGGAATGATAGACCACTATGTACCTCAGTAAAGTAGTTGTTTTGGATTAAGCTTTTCCATTGCTGGTCCCGGGCGCTACGTATGCTCTAGAACCTTTTTAGAATGTTCTAGAAACAGCTCTGCTGTGGTACAGTGGAGAGACCTGACAGTTCCACTTCTATTCACAGCCGGTCTCATCAGCTGGACACGTCGGCCTAGAACCACAGAGCAAGGTGTCTTGATCTAGAACCGCAGATCAGGCCAAGGCAGCAAGACGTGATTGTTCGGAAAGAAATGTGTAATAATGGAATACACTTATAAAATATGATATTGTTGTGTGATTTCAAAGTGACAGTGCATACTGTAACATTTTATTTCTAACGACATGTTACTAGCTTCTCTTTTTTTTTTACTCTTATAATTTATACTTAATAATATTGGGTATCCGAGCAAACAAAGGCTTGTTCACAAGTTGAAATATTTCTCTGGTAGATCAGTGATGTTCTATGCTGTAGAAAGCCAGTGTGTGTCCAGGTACACCGCCATAAAACCAGAACAACAACCTGAAAACATTAGCATTTTGTTAAACTCTCTCCTTTGGTGGCTTAGCTTCTACACACACCCTTACTGTATGTCTGCAACTAAGTATCCATAGTCCTTTCTGTGAAAGGATCGCCCTTCAGGAAAAAATGAATGATTTAGTTGTTTTGTCAAACCCTGTTGTAGTGAAACAATATTCAATAAAAAAAAAATTACATTTATTTGTCTAAACTGTCCTGACCTCTCTGATATTCTGTTTGGTCAATGTTGTGCAAGACATTATACACTGAGTGTACAAAACCATTAAGAACACCTACTCTTTCCATGACAGCTTTCACCTGGTCAATCTATGATCCCTTATTGCTTTTACCTGTTAAATCCACTTCAATCAGTGTAGATGAAGGGGAGGAGTCAGGTTAAAGAAAGATATTTAAGACTTGAGACAATTGAGACATGGATTATGTATGTATTCCATTCAGAGGGTGAATGGGCAAGACAAATGATTTAAGTGCCTTTGAATGGGGTATTGTAGTAGGTGTCAGGTGCACCGGTTTGAGTGTGTCAAGAACTACAAAGCTGCTGGGTTTTTCACGCTGAACAGTTTCCTGTGTGTATCGAGAATGGTCCACCACTCAAAGGACATCCAGCCAACTTGACACGACTGTGGGAAGCATTGGAGTCAACATGGGCCAGCATCCCTGTGGAACGCTTTCGACACCTTGTAGAGTTCCATGTCCCCACGAATTGAGGCTGTTCTGAGGGCAAAAGTGGGAGGTACAAATCAAATTGTGTTGGTCACATACACATGGTTAGCAGATGTTAATGCTTGTGTAACGCAGGTCAACTAATGTTGAATACTTATTGTTACTAGTGAGTTTCCAGTAACCAATCATATTATACTATATTGCTATTAATATGTTTAAGTTGACAGCTATTACAAATTAGCTGTCAGAAGCTGCATGACGAGCAGTTTATCTTGAGCCGATCAAAACTCAATATTCTCTTAGTCCCTCTCCTGACCTCAAATTATACACCAATTGGCGCCAACACGCTGAAAAAAAAGAACGGAACGTGAGTAGCTACCGCCATTCCATGGAAGAAAAACAAAGTTTCAAATCGTTGAGAAGTTGTATAAAACTAAACTTAAAAGAGAGAACTGGATATTAACACTCCCTTTTCTATACTAACATGCTGTGAAGGGATTGAGGGAAAGATTGACGCCAGGATTTGGTCAGGTTTTTTGAGTTTGGATTCAGTTCCACCAAGGATGGAGAGCCGCCCGAACTCAAGACATCAATAAGAAGATTTACATGCAAAGATTTATTTTCCTTGGAGAACAGTGAATTTGCACTGCCATACTACGGTGTGGTAGGATTTTTCTTGCAAGACATCCTACATTGCAGTGGGATTGTTAAACACATGCTACACGTACACACCTTACAGTGTTAATTGATAGGCACAGTCACTCACATTTGATTCCATGTCATAGTGGTTTATAAGTCAGTATTTGTGAATTGGGTTGTGTTTTTCTGTGGATTCATGTTTATTGTATTGCTATTGAACTTTGACCATTGAAATCTGAGAGAGCCTCAGATTAAGATAGAGTTGGGTCCACCATAGTAAACTATAGGCAGGATATATGGCCGATATCTAAGTCTATTGTACTATTGATGTATTTAATTCATTTTGAGCTCATTGTACAAATTTCACATATCAATATTTACTCAAGGTGATTCATTTTTTTGTAAGTATTTTTATTTACAAAATACAAGCCGGCATTTTTCCCCCTAAATGATTCAGTTGTGTGGTTTTCATTTCTCCCTGCTGCACCAGTAGCGAACCTAACTGCTCCAATAGAGTTTCAGCTTAAACATACAGTAGCCCATAGTGTTAATGTTACACTTGTGCTTCAAGTTCTGACAGTGCAGTAATATCAAACAAGTAATCTAACAACTGCCCAACAACTACCTAATACACACAAATCTAAAGGGATGGAATAAGGATGTGTACATATAAATATATGGATGAGCGATGACCGGAGCGGCACAGGCAAGATACAATAGATGGTATGAAATACAGTATATACATATGAGATGAGAAATGCAAGATATGTAAGTAAACATTATTGAAGTGGAATTATTTAAGGTGACTAGTGATCCATTTATTAAAGTGGCCAATGATTTCAAGTCGGTATGTACAGTTGAAGTCAGAAGTTTACATACACCCTAGCCAAATACATTTAAACTCAGTTTTTCACAATTCCTGACATTTAATCCTAGTAAAAATTCCCTGTTTTAGGTCAGTTAGGATCACCACTTTATTTTAAGAATATGAATTGTCAGAATAATATCACCTTTATTTATAAAGCCCTTCTTACATCAGCTGATGTCACAAAGTGCTGTACAGAAACCCAGCCTAAAACCCCAAACAGCAAGCAATGCAGGTGTAGAAGCACAGTGGCTAGGAAAAACTCCCTAGAAAGGCCAGAACCAAGGAAGAAACCTTGAGAGGAACCAGGCTATGAGGGGTGGCCAGTCCTCTTCTGGCTGTGCCGGGTGGAGATTATAACAGAACATGGCCAAGATGTTGAAATAGTAGAGAGGATGATTTATTTCAGCTTTTATTTCTTTCATCACATTCCCAGTGGGTCAGAGGTTTACATACACTCAATTAGTATTTGGTAGCATTGCCTTTACATTCTTTAACTTGTGTCAAATGTTACGGGTAGCCTTCCACAAGCTTCCCACAATAAATTGGGTGAATTTTGGCCCATTCCTCCTGACAGAGCTGGTGTAACTGAGTCAAGTTTGTTGGCTTCCTTGCTCGCACTCACTTTTTCAGGTCTGCCCACAAATTTTTCTAAAGGATTGAAGTCAGGGCTTTGTGATGGCCACTCCAAAACCTTGACTTTGTTGTCCTTAAGCCATTTTGCCACAACTTTGGAAATATGCTTGGGGTCATTGTCCATTTGGAAGACTAACTTCCTGACGTTGTCTTGATGTTGCTTCAATATATCCACATAATTTTCCTACCTCATGATGCCATCTATTTTGTGAAGTGCACCAGTCCCTCCTGCAGCAAAGCACCCCCACAACATGATGCTGACACTCCCGTGCTTCACGGTTGGGATGGTGTTCTTCGGCGTGCAAGCATCCCCCTTTTTCCTCCAAACATAACAATGGTCATTATGGCCAAACAGTTCTATTTTTGTTTCATCAGACCAGAGGACAGTTCTCCAGAAAGTACGATCTGTGTCCCCATGTGCAGTTGAAAGCTGTGGTCTGGCTTTTTTCGTGGCGGTTTTGGAGCAGTGGCTTCTTCCTTGCTGAGCGGCCTTTCAGGTTATGTCGATGTATGACTAGTTTTACTGTGGATATAGATATTTTTGTACCTGTTTCCTCCAGCATCTTCACAAGGTCCTTTGCTGTTGTTCTGGGATTGATTTGCACTTTTCACACCAAGTACGTTCATCTCTAGGAGACAGAACGCCTCTCCTTCCTGAGCGGTATGACGGCTGTGTGGTCCCATGGTGTTTATACTTGCACACTATTGTTTGTACAGATGAACGTGGTACCTTCAGGCGTTTGGAAATTGCTCCCAAAGATGATCCAGACTTGTGGAGGTCTACAATAATTTTTTTCTGAGGTCTTGGCCGATTTCTTTTGATTTTCCCATGATGTCAAGCAAAGAGGAACTGAGTTTGAAGGTAGGCCTTGAAATACATCCACAGGTACCTCCAATTGACTCAAAGAATGTAAATTAAAAGCAAAGGCACAGTCAACTTAGTGCATGTAGACTTCTGACCCACTGGAATTGTAATGCAGTGAATTATAAGTGAAATAATCTGTCTGTAAACAGTTGTTGGAAAAATGACTTATTATTTCAGGTTATCAAAGCAAATATATGTAGTGGAGTCCCTGCTTTGTGTCCAAATAATGTCAGATCAATAATTACTTCAAAGAGGGAAGTATTGGAACTGAGACCTCTCCTCTCGACTGACATTCTGAGAACACTGGGAGAAGCCAAGATTCTGTATCCATGGAGACATGCTCCCCTCTGCTGCCCATAGAAAACATCTAACCTCAGCAGTCATTAGTTTTCTGCCTCATCATACTATAGTTAGCCACCAGGTGGCAGTGTTGTCTGTGTCCCAAAACACTGTGCCAGGGCTGTGCAGTCTGAGAAGGGTTGACTATCCCAAAAATAACATTAACCCTAACTATTTGAATTCAATATTTTTGCATTTGTAATTCACAAATTGAATCATTGAATTCATAAATTGAACTTGTATTTCATGTTTTGATACTGAATTGAATTAATATAGTTTTTAAATTATATTTCAATGTAATTCAATATGATATATTCATTGTCTGTGTATCAAGTTGACAAAATATAACTGCAAGTTTTTTAATGGAGACATGAGGGATCATGAAGCTCCATAATGTTTAGTCACACACACACAAACATTGCACATAGATTGGACATGCCTGTCTCTCTATAGCCCCTCACTATGTGCTCTAACTCCAAGGATATAGGTCAGTGAGAGTTGTTACTAATATCACTTTCTTAAAGCTTGTGTATGAGTGAATAGTGTTTATGTATGTGATTGTATGAGTGAATAGTGTATATGGATGGGTTGTCCTCTGACAAATCAACTGTAAATTTCGGTGTTCCTCAAGGTTCCGTTTTAGGACCACTATTGTTTTCACTATATATTTTACCTCTTGGTGATGTCATTCGGAAACATAATGTTAACTTTCACTGCTATATGGATGACACACAGCTGTACATTTTGATGAAACATGGTGAAGCCCCAAAATTGCTCTCGCTGGAAGCCTGTGTTTCAGATGTAAAGAAGTGGATGGCTGCAATTTTTCTACTTTTAAACTCGGACAAAACAGAGATGCTTGTTTTGCTTTTCCAAGCCACCGTGCTTCTACAGCACTTTGAGATAACAGCTGATGTAAGAAGGGCTTTATAAATAAAATTTATTTGATTTGTATATGTATATGTATGTGAGTGTATGAGTGAATAGTGTTTATGAATGTGAGTGAATAGTGTTTATGTATGTGAGTGAATAGTGTTTATGAATGTGAGTGAATAGTGTTTATGTATGTGAGTGAATAGTGTTTATGTATGAGTGAATAGTGTTTATGTATGAGTGAATAGTGTTTATGTATGTGAGTGAATAGTGTTTATGTATGTGAGTGAATAGTGTTTATGTATGAGTGAATAGTGTTAATGTATGACGTGAATAGTGTTTATGTATGTGAGTGAATAGTGTTTATGAATGTGAGTGGTGAATAGTGTTTATGATTGAGTGGAATAGTGGGATTAATGAATGTAGGTAATGATGATTTACTGTATGGTGAGTGAATAGTGTCTTATGATTCGTGACGTGAATAGTGTTAATGGATGTGAGGTGCATAGTGTTTGTTATGAGTGCACACACAAACATAGTTGATTAAATAGTATGCAGTAGAAATAGTGTATTTATATATGTCGAACTGTTTCTCATCTCGCAGTGCAATAGTCGCTTAAAAACGAAGTTGAGTGAATAGTGTTTATGTATGTGAGTGAATAGTGTTTATGTATGTGAGTGAATAGTGTTTATGTATGTGAGTGTGTGAGTGAATAGTGTTTATGTAAACTCAGCAAAAAAATAAATGTCAACTGCGTTTATTTTCAGCATGTGTAAATGTGTATGAACATAAGATTCAACAATTGAGACATAAACTGAACAAGTTCAACAGACATGTGACTAACAGAAATTGAATAATGTGTCCCTGAACAAAGGGGGGTGGTCAAAATCAAAAGTAACAGTCAGAATCTGGTGTGGCCACCAGCTGCATTAAGTACTACAGTGCGTCTCCTCCTCATGGACTGCATCAGATTTGCCTGTTCTTGCTGTGAGATGTTACCCCACTCTTCCACCAAGGCACCTGCAAGTTCCACCACTTCCACTTCCACCAAGACATTTCTGGGGGGAATGGCCCTAGCCCTCACCCTCTGATCCAACAGGTCCCAGACGTGCTCAACGGGATTGAGATTCGGGTTCTTCGCTGGCCATGGCAGAACACTGACATTCCCGTCTTGCAGGAAATCACACACAGAACGAGCAGTATGGCTGGTGGTATTGTCATGCTGGAGGGTCATGTCAGGATGAGCCTGAGAGAAGGGTACCACATGAGGGAGGAGAATGTCTTCCCTGTAACGCACAGCGTTGAGATTTCCTGCATGGACAACAAGCTCAGTCCGATGATGCTGTGACACACCGCCCCAGACCATGACGGACCCTCCACCTCCAAATCGATCCCGCTCCAGAGTACAGGCCTCGGTGTAACGCTCATTCCTTCGACGATAAACGCAAATCCGACCATCACCCCTGGTGTGAGAAAACCGCGACTCGTCAGTGAAGAGCACTTTTTGCCAGTACTGTTTGGTCCGGTTTGTTTGAGTTTGAGTGTATTTTATTTTTACAGGGACAGTGCACATCAATCAACGTTTCAGTAAAAGTGCCGGTTTTAGCCAGCCGGCTAATTTTCAACAGCAGTCCCTGGGCAGGTTATTAAAAACAATTACAATATAGACAATCATTCAGCAGTGAGCACACGCAGAGCAACATAGGACAAGCAAGACATAGCATACAGACAGAGCAACATAGGACAAGCAAGACATAGCATACAGACAGAGCAACATAGGACAAGCAAGACATAGCATACAGACAGAGCAACAT